>NW_008658762.1:0-4915 GCF_000695815.1 Acanthisitta chloris
CTCGCTGCGGCCGCCAGAGGGAGGCAGAGCTCGGGCCTCGCCCCGCGCCGGGCAGGGCACAGCCCGGGGATGCTCCACAGCTGCTCCGCAGTGCTGGTGCCACAACACTGCGTGCCACAACACAGCCGCAGGGCTAAACAGTTACTTGCAAAGAAAAGTACCACATTTACTTCGTTATAGATCTAATACTAGCGACACTCACACTTTAACTGCATATTAAAATACCTTTTAATAAGTCTTTGCGCATAATCGTACAAAACTGGCATGTATTTAACTGGTATGCATTTAATTTCCTATGAAATCAGGCTTTGACAGGAATCAAGGCATCAACACATTGGTCTCCCTACTCCACCTGTTAATTGGCAATATGATCTGCTCCAGAGCAAAGTTTTTTGCTAGGAAACTCTTTTGGCACCAAGTGTTTAATGGCATTGAACTCCAGAGATTGTCCAAACTTGGAAAAAGTAAATCGATGTGAAGTCTGTTACCTGTGTTTGACCAAAAGCCTTTGCAACATAAAGACATGCAAACTCAGTGCCCATCTTTCAAGAGCCACTGAATGCAGACACTCCTGTATGCTGCCCAGCCATAGAAAGTTTGTATTCCTCTTTCTCTGGAATATTTTCAGTCTTCCAAGTTTCATGGCATTTCTATCACTGCTCTTTAATTGCCTTTGTTTCTCTGTGTCTGGGACAGTTTTCTATTTAATTTGTACTACCTGTGCAAAAGGCACATAAAACACTGCTGCTCAGTGAGCACAGGGACTATATATGCTCTTTTAAAATATACAAAGTATTTAATTGAAAACCCTCCCTGAGCCAGTCGTGAAACTTCATTTGGTGAAGTGACTCACTATGTTCACATGTAACAGCAGAACCGAAAGAAATTCTGCCAAGCAAATACAGACTTAACATCATCCATTTCACAAGGGACTATCCTCTCTACATAGTACTTTGTAAAGATAAAGCTCATTAGTAGCAGTAGGACAGCTGAAAAATGAAAAAGTTCATTCCCCTTGCAAGATAGGCAGCATTCTTTGCAAACACCACAATATTCAGTTCCTCATGCCCAAGCTGTAGTATTGGACAAACAGCAGCAAAATCTCAAGCCTCACTTCACTACTCCTTGAAAATGAGAGGACAATTGCTCCCTCCAGTAAATACCATACATTCCTAAACTCTTTCAGTTAAACAAAACCTTAAATTTGTAAAACATCCGTGCTCAGGCCGAAGTAACCGTGATGCTCACATAGGACAAGAAGTAAAGGCTTAATGTGAAAATGAATTAATTTCACTTAGTTTTATAGACCTTTTCTACGTTACCTCTCAGTCATATCCTGTGAAGGTGTCATCCAAGCTGTCAGAGAATTAGTGACACCAAATAAAGGAAAGTTATGTCTTCATTGTGTCAGTTAAATATGAAATCAGGATCAGGTTAACTTACTATTTTTCAGTTAGGTTTTAAGAACTTTTCTTGTAAGCAGGTAAAAATGAAGTAAGAACTAATGTGCATTAAAAAAACCATCAGTCACTTCTGATCCCACCAAAAGACTTTTGCCACTTGAAGGAACAGCTGCATTGGGATGGCTAAATACAACTCAACACAATACAATGGAGCTAGATTTTTTAATAGTTCTTTGCACTCTCTTTTGGAATCCCAGAAACTTAAATGTATGTCTTCTATACTTGCCATACATTCTGAACGTTAAAAATGTGAATAAATACCCTAATCACATCAGTTCAGATCAGCAACAGCATCACTTAACCAGGAAGGAATTTATAATAAGGTGGGCAGGAGGCTCCAAGATTGACATCTATTTAAACTGAAAGAAGCAGAGCAGAAATTTGCCCTGCATATACGAGGAAAAGATGTTATTTAAGTTCAGAGCCTGGATTTTACGCACAGTAAATCATGCATTTTCAGGAGTGTGTTGTAATCCAGGATCACCCCAGTGTGCCTGTATGGCCCAAAATACTATCACCTGCTTTCTCAGAAGAGTGTGCTAGCTGAGGCTCATCTCTGCATTGCATGGCTTGAGCCCAGAGCTGGCCAGCAGCCACCTGGCACCAGGCACAGGCGAGAGCATGCTTGTGTCTGCCTGCTAAATACCATGCAAATGACCCCTTACTTTACAGTTCTGGTATGAAAGAGACTCCACTGTCCAAGAACACACAGTGAACAGAATATAGTTATACGGTAAAAATAAAAAGAAGATAGGAAGAAGTTTCAAGATTGCCAGTATATATCAGCTGAACTGCATTCGTGCTGGTGGACTGAAGGGAATATGGATCAGAGTACATTTTAATCCTACTATTATGTTGCACAACATTAGGACAAACTCCTGATGATTTTTTTATAAAACTGCTATTAAAATGAGATCTAATCACTATATAAATGTCAGCTAATTGCCTGTGGCATCTGTGGTTGACCAGAATTTAGAGGCTTAGATACCTGAACTGTGAGTTATGGCGTTTAAGCACTTGCTAAAAACCATGTGCATGCTTAGCATGCTGGTGGGTTGCTAGAATTTGACCGACATTCTGTACTCCATGGAAAATAGAAACTCCATTAGCATACACAGAGCTCGACTTCAGATGTAAACACACTTCCATTTCATTAGCTGCTCACAAGCTAAGAGTAAGAAGAAAGACAAATTGCTGTGGACCACGTTTAACTCTGTACCACTAACCTCTCATACTTTTCACAGGTATGGAGAAAGACAAATTGCTGTGGACCATGTTTAACTCTGTACCTCTAACCTCTCATACTTTTCACAGGTATGAGGAATTTTGATGCAAATGGTAACTGCATTGAAAACTGTGCCGAGTCAGCTTGCAGCTTACAACAATTAGTACTATTATCTCATTTTGAACACACAAGCAGTTTAGTCTTTGAGTCTTCGTGCTCTCGGTTTTGCACAGAAAGTCTGCTTCAGGTCTTAAGAACCTTGAAAAACTACAACTTTCTCTTCCCCGCTGCAACCTCCAAACTGAAATCAACCAAAAACATCCACAAACAAAACAAGAGCTGCTTTCCTGGACAGGAGACTGGTGGTGTTTTCCAGATTTTACACCACTAATTGTTTTTTTTTCAGATTGGTCAGGGATAGAAAAGAAAGATAGAGAAGAGCAATAAGGAGTTGACAATAGAGCTGCAGCTTAGAAGTGTTTCTTTCTATGGTGATCGTGGATTTTTTATGAGAGATATACTTCTTTCCTTCCATGAAAAAAGGTTACCAATACACTTTTATTTTTTGCTCAGACACAGATATTCTCATAGAGAAGTGCTCTAACTGATGTTATGAATTACCAGCCAGGGATTACTTCACGTGTTTGGCCAACAAGGACAGTTTACTAAATTGCCAACCCTCTGTCCAACGAAATTATTCCCTTCCCTAGTTCGGGCTACAGTCTTGAGAGCCCTATTGCTTACTGTCTTCTCAGTCTGAAGAGTCTGTGCTGGCTCTTTAGAAACACACAGGATGCTTTGATTCAAGGTTGCCATCCTTACTGAAGGTGCTACTAAGGTTACTGCAGGGACTGTTCTGCATTTCTGGCTGCAGCTGCCAATCATCACAGGATAAGTGCCTTATTATGACATTGCTTGTTTCTATTCCTCTGCAAAGATAAAGCTGTAGGACACACATCATTGCTCTGTAACTATACCAGTGCTGGTCTATACCACCTAAAATTATAATACAAAAGAGGAACAAACTTACGTATGCTGGCAAGGGCCAAGTCAGACAGAAAAACATTCAATACCAAGAACTAGACAACTTTTCTGAGAAAAGAAATAATCCAATAGGCAGAATAAAACCCCTCAAAAAATGTTTCACTTTCATATGAACTGCTGGTGAGGTAGGTAGACAAAGGGCTTATCTCCCACACCCAAACGTAACATACGTTGTCTCAGAGTTTGTTGCCTATATCAAAGACTTGGAAGACCAAGGAATTAGGCTCTTCAAATAATATGGTATTTCTCTTCATCTCATGTCTAGCTATTGTATATTGGCCAAGACAGCAGTTTTGTATGACTTTATCAGTTTTCAGAATACTGTAAGACTTATGGATAAAAAGTATTCTCTCCATTCCAAAACAAGAACAGCAAAGCAACTCAGTCAAGGTCAAGTAGCAACTGTTTCTTGCCAATCTAAAGACACTAGCTTGTTAAAACAGCACAACTAAGTTTATTTAACGTGTGCCTTAGTATACTAAGTCAACATCATGTCCAACTGCTGTGGATAAAGTGTTCCTGTATGAACCATTATAAACCTTTTCCAATGCAACACATTTAGCCTGGCAAGAAGCAGAGGGCATCAGTGTAAGTATGTACTGGAAATTCTCCCCCTATTTTATAGGGGCAGCCAGGCTTTTTCTCTGAATTTCTATATACCTCTGTGTCATTTGCCCAGGAGGAATGTGCCTTACTAAATACAAAATTCACCCTTCAAAACTGATAAATTCAACAACTTTCCCAGTCTCCGCTGTTAATTTCTTTTAATTGAAATTCTGTTAATCTCTTTTATGCTTCTGTATAATAGCAGCCTTTGGACAGATTTGAAAAGGGTAAGTGAGGACACATTCTATTTTGACTAAAACTGTGAAAAGGTATTATACTGTTTATAATGCACCTATCACAGTGGTATCTGAATGCTAAGAACTTTAGCAGACAGGCTTTAAAAGCAAACAAACAGAAAGGATAATTTACATTCCTTTCTTAGGCATGCCATTTGGATGTACTACTTTTTTCCCCTCTCCTTAGAGATGTTAAGAAAGTAACTGCAGAAAAATCTCCAAGTCCAATTACTGCAATACTCCAGAATAATAAATTTTCTGCAAGATTTATTCTGTTCAAATTCAATTCTCACTGATCATGGTGCTTTATGTGCAATGAGCTCCAGATTATTTGCCCCACA
>NW_008658762.1:4964-20606 GCF_000695815.1 Acanthisitta chloris
TTCTCTTCCTTGTAGATAAGCAATAAAATGCAAACTATAGAATTCAACTTCAGTTCACATCAAACTTCTTGAGGCACTGGCTTTGAAAGAGTACTCTGGCTTAGTAAGTGTTGCAGTTGAGCAGAACAAAAACTATTAGATTTTGGTTGTTGTTTAAAAAAACAGTTAATAAAATCCTGTCTGCTCTGAAGGTGATCCATTTTTTATCGAAGCTAGAATAGTATTTTGGAAGTAAAACTACTTTCTGATCAATGTACCACACCAAATGCAGTCAAATATATAGAGAGATGGGCTATTTAATCTGGAACCTTGGCCAACAATTGCTAGCATCAGAAAATTACCAGAAGACAATTGAAACCTCACAATTCAGTGATCAAATATGGGCAATATTTCTCTACAATTTAGGCCTGACAATAAAAAAAAACCCGCAAAACATCCATAAGTAAAGACAGAGATCCTTGGTTACTCTGAGTCCAAATACATCATCGCTATGTCAGAAAAATTAAAAGTCTACCTTCAGACCTACATTTACAGCTGTACGAGTATAAGGCAGCTGCTATGTAGGATAAGAACATACTTTATTTATTTCTGCCTGATAAACAGGAATGACTCCTGAGAACAACTTGCCATTATATCTCTCCAAAAGTCTGACAGCAAACATTATTATTGTCCCCAAAGTAATTTATTGCTATAACTTCCAGTTAGTTTCTGTGGCCTACTTAAGGAAAATCCCCTCCATTTACGTAGCTGCATTACACTCAATATTAAGATGTCTAATACCTTAGCATGACTGGTTTTGTTTTGATTATTTGAAAGTGTCAAGCAGTGTGTCTGTCTTTGGAAATTACACAAGGGATAACATCTGCTAATATTGTTGTTCCAGTAAGAGTCATGGTGAATCCAGCTCAGATGTATAAAAAAGTAACTTGGGACCAAGTTCATGCTTTGCATTAAAACTGACTGGAATCCTTAAGGCAATACTCAAAATCGTGAAAGTGAAGTTATAACTCAGAAATTTTTTCTGCTGGAAATGTATCAATCACCTATGTAACAACAACTAAACATATACTTGTGTATCACAAAGGTCCAAAACTTAACCATGTGCCTACTTAAAAGCCTGCATGATGATGCTAAAACACCCAGTCCACAAACAACAACAACAAGACTTAGAGGGTGTCTGGTACCTCAAATCAAACAGCTAATATGCAGAGTTCATGCTGACCAATGTTGCCCTCTTTGCTTCTGTATGTTTCCCTCCACCTCTCCAAATCCACACTGTCCCAAGCCTAGTCTCCTTTTAAAAGTTCGACTAGCATAGTTACTCGATGCACTTTCTACAAAAGAAATCTAACTATGTTTGTATCACTTTATTATTATGCTAGTTCTGATAGGAAGAAACAGAAACTGGAAAAATTAAACGAAATACTAGACACAGCTAGAAAGGGCTATGAAAACAAAGACAAGCAGATTCTTTACAGTAAATGGAGAGGTGTCAGAGGAAAGACCTCAGGTTTTATGCATGTTTCTGTAGTTCATTCATGAGGAACTAACAAATCAATGGGGTATGATTTCAATCAAGGACACAAATCTCTGGTCTAAAGGTAGATCTATGAGTTGTCATCAGAGGGGAAAGCTAAATTTGTATTGGAAAATTGGTCTAGTTGGAGAAAAAAACCTATCCTCTGATGGAAGAATGATCAGAGATGCAGAAATTCAAATACCACGGTAACGTTAGCCAAGTGAATGAATGTGGCATTTCAGGAACACTATGCTGACAGTATTAAAAACAAAAGATAGAACAAGGGGAAGAGTGAAACACCACTTTTGAATTTTGACTTGAGAAACAACATGGGAAACTTTCTGAGAGTTGTTTCAACAACACTAAGGGAAGACAACAGATCAGAACAAGCAGCCACAACCAGTGGTCCTGGATGTATGGAAGGACAGAAGACAACTTGCTGCAGGCCAGCTGATACAGCTTTGTATAGCCAGCCATGACACTCAGAAACAGTTAGTTGATAGGAGGATAGTCCATATTCAATTTCTTATCCAAAGAGACTTCCTGCACAAGTCAGTGTTTATATTTGAGCAAAAAGGCATTTGCTGTCTTTAAAAATGTTCATAAACTCTGTCTATTCTTCAGCAGGCAAATTTTTGATAACCACATATTGGCAGATCTCAAAAGAATTCAAATTTTTCGGAAGGGAAGGCAAAACAGGAAAACAAAGAACTAATTCTTGTTCAAGTAGTGAGGAAAGAAAGCAGAAAATACTCTGCAAGTGCCACAAGCAGAGGACAGAGAGCGGCCAACAGGAGAATCTCAGAACACAGACAGGTATCAAAAAGAAGTGCAGGTAGCACCCAGAAAGATTCAAGAGTAAAGAAACAAAAACATTCGAGTGTCAAAACTGGTTCCAATGATAGAAGAGATTCCATAGTAGCCTTTTGAGGTATAAAGCACTGTGTAAACAGACAGCAGAGATCAGACATGAAGTCATCAGGAATTTGATACTAGAAGCCTCAACTAGAAGAGATTCCATGGTAGCCTTTTGAGGTATAAAGCATTGTGTAAACAGACAGCAGAGATCAGACATGAAGTCATCAGGAATTTGATACTAGAAGCCTCAAATAATCCTGTCATTCTGTTCACCAACTTCTTTGACAAAAAAAGCAAAACCCAAAAAAAGTCTGCCTCAAAATGAACTCACAAGCTGGCTGAGAATCCAGAAGGAAATAAGGGCATGAGAGATCTTGAATAAAAACTTCACAAAGCAGATGGCCATTTACACTGCAAGGTTTATCATCAGAACACTAATACTATTGGATCAGACCCTTTCAAAACATGGGGATTTTTCTCTCCGAGATGTTTTTAGTTTGACAAAACAAAACAATAATCACATTGTCCTACATTTTCTCATCTGAGAAAACTGCTTTTTTTTTACCCAGCAGTAATAGAAATTTAAGACAATGTTTTTTTAGTGAAAATAGAAGACATACTCAAATCCAACTGGAATATTAACGTAATTATTAAGGTTTTTTCTTCACTCAACATCTCATGTTAACACTACTGTTTAAAAACCAATACATAAACCCAAATAAGTAACAGAGACACCTACAAGAACCAGATGGCAACAGGAACAAGTATGAATGAAATCCAGTAAATTTGTTTATCCTTATGTGACGATTCAGGACAAGAAAGTAATTCGAAAACTGCAAATGTCTAAGTCGCAAACAAAAATCAGATGTACCCCAAAGAGTTGGAATAGGTCTTTAATAAATTAAAAAAGTTGTATTTAGTATCATTATCTTAAATTGAAATGTCTAAGACTAAAACATTACGTATCACAAACTGTTTAGCAGGCTAATAATCCTAAACTTGAGGCAAAAAACCCACTCCATGTTTACATTTTACCAAAAGGCAGCAATGGTTTTCTTCTAAGGAAGTCCTGAGACTCTTTAAAGATGTAAAATAAAGCCCTTGTAAGAGAAGATACTGAAATAAACTTCTCAACCCTAAAAAAGAACACTTAATTGGGAAAACAAAAGCAATCACAAAATTTCTGAATAGGTATAAAGCTTAACATGATAGTGTTCATAAATTATTTGGCTTTTCAAATTCAGAATACAGTATCAATGCATTTTACTGACTCACATTAAGCCTTCATGGCTTTCTATGTGCTGTTTAATGCTTCATATTACGTTCCACAAAGTGCTGTGTGCTGTATTTATACAGACAGATTGACAGAAATTTTGTCAAGGACAGCACCTAATTATTCCAGACAGATGGGAAAGAGAAGGGAAGAGGGAGACACACTGAGATATGTATGATGCATTTGATAGAATGAATTAACAGAAGCAAGCAGTGCTTTCTCTTTTTTTACTCACACAGAACCTATTGCGTAGAATTGTTATTTGTATAGTATTGCTCTGTACTACCACTGGCTCTATGAACTCAATACAGAGTTAGTAGCAAGCATCACAGGCATACTGAAAAGTATAGCCATACTGTTTTAATTTATTTTGCACTTTGTCTGAGGTAACAAGTGAACACGCACTAGATTGGAATGGAAAATTAAGGGGTACATGAAAGGCAACTCCAAGTTGCCCATTGTAACTAACCTACACACACACACACACACACACACACACACACACACACTTCAGAGATACTGCCACTAAGAGCAGAGTCTTGAATCTACTCATGCAAGCAACAGGTTTTAAAAAAGCCTTCAAAATCTCATCTTTATTTTACACATTTCTAGAGCACCTACTAAAGAATTAGCCACTAAAGCTCTAAAACTACAGGGATAAGTGACTATAGAAATTCTGTTCTTTCAATCTACCGAAGAGTTGCACACTTGCCTTGATACTGCCACTAAGAGCAGAGTCTTGAATCTACTCATGCAAGCAACAGGTTTTAAAAAAGCCTTCAAAATCTCATCTTTATTTTACACATTTCTAGAGCACCTACTAAAGAATTAGCCACTAAAGCTCTAAAACTACAGGGATAAGTGACTATAGAAATTCTGTTCTTTCAATCTACCGAAGAGTTGCACACTTGCCTTCCTCCCACACAGCTGCCAAGACTGAGGAAAAAGCTTTGGTTTTATTTAGGCTCTATCTGTGCCAGAAAAAACCCAAATCTCAGGCCGTATTTAGTTATCCCTCTTCAAGTCTCTTCTTAGCCCTGACAGTGCCAGGAAGATATTGCCTTCATGCAACAGTCACAGACTTTCTAGAGAAATAGATAAAGGCTGTCTGCTAAACTGCTTGCAGGTCCATGGCCAACAGCAGTTGGCACTGGCTTACTTAAGTGCAGACTGCCTCTTATACAGTTTGCCATGAGAATGGCAACAAGCACACCCACCTGGGAAGAAAGCAAGACCACCTTCCAGAACTGCCTTTCAATCTGCCCACTACACTACTAATAGAGTTCCTGTCTTTCACCAGGCTTACTCTAATGGGGCTTATTTAACTTGCCATTATTTAAGGAAATGAAGTTCTACAGCTCACTGCACAGCATCTGTGAAACGAAGTGATCTCCATGCTGAAACACAGTTCCCCTGTACAGTCCTATTTCCATTTCTCAAAGTTTCCACTTGGCTTGTTTCAAGACCTCCAGAGTTTATGAATGCATAATTAAATGGCAACAGTTACAGATGAAACAATTAATTGTTTGTGAGGACAATTGGGTATTTTAGGAAGATAAGGACTGGTATTAGTCAGAGCTGGCATCATCTGTGAGTGTTTGGCAACCCATCTGCTATTTCTTGCTTCTTCCTCACCAAGTAAAACATTGAGGGGGTTTTGCTAAGATAGTTGGAACACTGTCCTGGAATGCATTACTCTTCCCTGTTTAATGGCTTTTCTTTTTTTTACTAGAAGAGTTTACAAGTGGTTATATATTATTTTTAATCTTTCAGTCCTAAAATTACAGCAAAGGACCTTGAAAGTCAAACTGTGGTCTTTTTTACTTGTTTCTTCAAAGTCACAAGAAGAAATCTGCAACTGGAACTTATCTAACAATAATAAAAGTGGAAGTGGCCACAATCTCCAGTAAGAAATTACTAAGAGAAACACCTTTGTCAGGAAATCTATGACCCCACCCAAGCACCCAGACTTTAACATGCACACCTTTCTCCATATCAAGCCTTTGCATGTCCAATATGAATGCTAATTGTCATTCACCTGCCTGTGCATGCATGCAACTACTCTGTCAACATACATGATTTTACAGTTTATCAGGTTTTGAAATCCATCTCAGTTTAATACATAAAAAACACAAGCCTGTTACACTCCTATTATCTGATAGAATAAAACTGCAAGCAGGTCTCCTGACTAATTCTAGAGCACTTTGAACACCTACAAGGCACAAAACGTTATTTGTTAATGAGCAGTACTTGCTATCTCTGAAATAAACTTATGATTAAAAGGTGACCCACAATTAGTTTAAACTCTGTGAAACTTCAGTTCAGTCATTTTCTTATACAGATGCCTCTAATTGTTACTGACAGTTGACATGGCTAAACTGCAGAGCTTGTCAAAATATTTTGGCCTGATGTCGAACTACCTTATTCCCAAACACCTCTGTGATACCCAAAGACATGATTCTCAGTAATTTTCAAAGCAACCAAAGGGAAATATCATAGATTCCTTTGTACAGATGATAACAACTGAGTATGTTGCGGTATTAAGCTCCAACGTTAATTAAGACACCATTAGGTCCTTTGCATAGAACTATTCTTAGGAATGGGTGCACCACAAGCAGTTAATACTAAGTTGTATAAGAAAACCCTTGCAACAGAGGTTATGTAATTTGTTTCAAACAGACAGATATCAAGTTAACCCAATTTTCTTCCATGAGACAAAGAAGGAAATGACTGTGGCTTCTGATATTGGATAAAGCTGTGTTGAACACATCTAAAAATTCCCTTGGTATCAGTAGATTACAACATTTCTTTTCTCTCTATTCAGCACCATTCCTGTGCACAGCCATATATTCTTCTGTTACCCCTTCATGGAACTGGGACCAAGGGTCCACTGGCTGTAGTCTATTCCTGGCCAACTCAAGATATTTTGGATGCTTAAGTATCCTCTTGAGGACATTTTAGTTTGCAAACAGTTTTTCCATTGCTATATTTTCGCTGAAGAAAGTAAACAGATGGCCTTTGCAAAGGTTTCATGTAACACAACTCCAATATTGAGATTTTGTTTAGCTTAGCCAGAATCTAGATTTTTCAGTGTGATGACTTTGGTAAAATGCCTTAACTGTCAACAGGTCTCAGCAGTCAGCCTAGAGCAAAGGGCATTACTCTCCTTATTTAGAGAGGAAGTAATGCATCCAGAATGGACCCAATGGATCCAGAATTGTACTCCCAGTCTTCTGTGTAATTCCAAGTCTAGATGTGACAGACTATCAGGGTTTACCTGACTTCAGGCTTGAAACAGTTTTAAAAAGAAGCCTGAAGAGCACTAAGTCACAGTATTACTCATGTACATAAGTATGCCTCAAATAAATTTTCAAATTAAATTCCTATGAGGCTGTTAGCTTGTTCTGTAGAAATGTTTTATTGGAACCATGTTTCTGAGCCTATGCTTGACAATACTTTTTTCTGCTGCAAGAGATAAAAGTCTTAGAGATTCTAATATACATGCTGAAACAGAAACTGGCTTTTAAGTGTGTCATCTGGCTTTCCAGATCAAATTTCAAGCAGCCAACACTTTCACAAGAATGGACTGTTCTGTCAATAAAGCTATTTCCGTAAAATTGCTTTTTATAAGTAAGAAAAAAACCCCAAACAAAAATCCCCTCTGAATTAGACTGACCCAATTTATACATTTTGAATTACTTGGTATTTGCTCTGTGTAGTCAGAAATAATTTTTTCATTCAGGGTCAGTCCTGCATAGTTCATCTAACAAAATGCAGTATCCTTGTGCTCACATCCTACAATCTTTCTGCAAAGACAATAGATACTGAAAGAAGACTTTTCATAAAATTTCTAGTCTTATGTTACATACTACCATATACTGCCAGAAAGTTGTTAAACAGACCTTATTAAGACACAAATTAGTATCTTATCTGTTTATGTGAATCTTTGCAAAACATTAATAGCATATTGGCTGAGACAAGTCACTGGGTAGCCTATGTACTGTTAGTCAAGAAGAATATTAGTTGTCATAATGAGTGAACATCCTTTAGTCTTAACTATCAGTGTAAAATAAAATACAGTTACTGAATTACTAGGTGTTCAAATAATATTTGACCAAATAACAGAAGGCAGTGCTAACCTTTCTACATCTCGCATATATTATAGATACATCTTTGTTGACTGACGCGCAGTAAGAATTAAATTACTGTCCCCAGCTCCTCATTATTAGACTCCCACTCCATTTCGTTACCCTCTCAAATCTGCTGGATGAATGGCTTGTCAGATGTCTCTTTAACTCATCATGGGCAAACCAAACTCTTCAGCCAAAGTAGAAACAAATTAATTAGGATATCTCTCCACAGTCTGAAACTTTAAACAGACTCACAGCAACAGAAGAAAATCAAATGTCTGAAGCTGCCATTGCCCCTGAGCTTCAGCCTCACATGCTAATGGAGAGTCATAGATCTGCTGCTGAATTGTCACAGCTTTCAGCCTAACACAGGAAGATCAGCTATTCACATCTGGCAGGGATTGCTAGAGCAAGCATTTCAGAGCCAGCCATCTTTTAGCTGTCTGATTTTAACCCACTTCTGACAGTCTGTCAGATACTTAATCATATAATGATGGTACTGTTATAATATACATTTTCTTAACTATAATATTTAAACCACATATTGGCTACTGGTCTATGTAACTACACTTACGCTAGATAATATGTTTGGTATGGGCACAAAAATTTTACTGGCTTAAAACATAGATTGAAAACATCCTAACTATGATGGCTTTCTCGGACAGTGGGGAAAACTTAAAGCAGTTCTAAGGTAAATACGTAGTCTTCTAAATTTATCATCATCATGCTGTCTTCTAATGAAAGGTTTGATTATATGCAGTCATCTTTCTGTGAACAGCTTTTCAGGACAAATGAATACAAAGAGCTGCAGTAGAGGAAAGTGAAGGTGAAAGGACAACACAAACAGAGAATACAAATTCTCAATGGGTTCAATAAATCCTGCAGATGTTGGAATCTCCATTGCTTTTTCCAAAATCCTGCTGGTACGGCATTTGTTTGCTTTTTTTCCTTTTGTGCTTGCCACTGAGTACAAGAGTACAGCTGCTCAGAAAATACAGGGCTTGCTTTTCTTTAAAACTATACCAGATGGGATGCTCATTTACTGACTTTGTCCAAAACAATAAGGTTTAGTGCAAGACAGTTTTCCAGATATGCACATGGCCAAGTCTTCTCTTCCTTCCTCTATTCTTTGGTTGTAACTAACCTCAATTTTACATAAACTTTGGATTATTAAACCATTTTGGAATAGATTTCTGCAAGATCAACTAATTGCAAGTTCTACTTTTAATTTATTTATAAACTACTGAACTACCACTACAGAGAAATAGCTGGTATTTAAATTTTTATTATAAAAAATGTTTAGCCATTGTGGTTCTGATAAACATTAATTTTAAGAGTGTCTACTAGGATCAAAAGACAAATATGGCTCAAAATGTTTCCCTTCTAGTATTTGCAATATCTTTGGCCTACATATCCAACAAGTCTTCCAATTTATTCATTTACGGGTTGAGTAGAGGGAATCATATTCATCTCATCTAAATGATCTTCCCATAAACAAACATTAGCACGCCCAGTTGCATTTTAGAGCTTGTTGTGGATACCAGAATCAAAAATACTTCCATAAGCAGACTCAAACTTTTTATTAGCTATTTGCCCTAGGATTTACAGCCTGCTGTGGGAGAGCTAACCATAAACATGTAAGCAGTCCTGACTGACTGACACTTGTAGAGAGCAGTACTATGTATAAGTACACTGAGAGAGAAAAGGGGTGAATCAGAGAGACTTTTTACTGCAATCAACACCTACAATGGCATATTTTAATTATGGTAGATTAGCCAGTTAAACAGACCTTTTTTGACTCTGTATTAATTCAGCATTTATGTACTAGTCATAAGTCATATAGACTAAAAACCTTCCCCAATTTCATATTTAGCAACCTATATTGAAAAGTCATTCAGTTACAACTTCATTAAAAAACTTAGATGGAGTTGATTTTAAACCCCCTAGCCACTCATTGAATTGAATTCTGCAGAATGACCTAAGCTTTGCACAGCATACTACTGCCTGTCAGACCACAACAAGATAGGTAGGTAGGTAGATTAGATAGATAGATAGATAGATAATAGATAGATAGATAGATAGATAGATAACTGGGTGCCCCCAAAGGGCTTGCTGAGCTCCATTGTGAGTTTAGCACATAGTACTTTTAATACCAGGGAGAGCCTTCTTGTACCTGGGCCAGAATAAGGAAGCGACCCAAAGGTTTTCTTACAGGCTGAGGCAGGCAGAAATAGAACATGGCAGGGCAAGATATGCTATGGAAGCATATGAGGCAAAAGTCAAAGGGATTCAAAAGCAGAGACATTCCCCATTGTGTCTCTTCCTCCCTCACTATACACGTACAGAAGTAGATATACAGAAGCATAAATGTTTCAAATGATTCTCTGGATTTACCTGCTAAAAAGGAGTTGAAGATTGATTTAGCTGCTGGACAGTGAATCATTGTCACTGTCACACTTGCAACCTCCAAAAGGATTCCAGCAGTCTGTGCTCCAGTGCACACTGCCTCTGGTATCTACTGCCCCTCTGCAACTCTCACGTAACTACATATACTCTAGATATAGATATTGTAACTTAACTTGCAAGATATAATAATTAGTAACATGTATTTCACTAATTCTCAATTTATCATTATTGGCATAAAACCCTATGTTAGACAGTATTCCAATACAAGCTCTATTAACTACAGTTTCAGACTCAGACCAACAGTAATTTTTCCTCTTAGTTCCTCCCTTTCCATTCTCCTTCCCTCTTAACAGAGCATGTTGTCTGTTCACAGCTGAATGCAATAGATGGCAAAAGCTGATGTCCCATAGATAGAGGAGATAATTTCAAGTATGCTATTGTTAAGCATAGAAGAATTAAGACAAAAAAATGAAACAGTTTGTGGACGGATTGAAACCATCTTTGAAGAATGCTGGAAAAAACACACACAAGTAGTTACTACATTTAATATAAACAATAGTATTGCTTTCATGCACTTTTTTTTTAAAAGTACATTAGCTCATATACTGGAATTGACTGAGTTTTTTTATAAGCACTGTACTTTTAAGCTGTAAGAGTGGGGCCTCATCGAGTTACTGAAGCTGTCTGGTGTTGCTCTGACAAATAGGGCACATGTCTTTAATTTGCCTGTTTTGCTGTTCAGCTATGCTATAAGTATATAGAATCCTGGTTGCACAAAGTAGTTTGACAGTCCAAATATCTGGAACACAATCTGATTGCTTTTTCTTTTTAAAGAAAAGTACTGTTTTTCTTTTACAGCCTGCCTTAGTATTTTGCCCAAGCATTCTTGGGATTGAATAATATTTTTTTAGTATACACATTATTGCTTTTTCTTTTCTACTAATTTTTCTTGCTCTTCATTTGACGGTTTCTTTCCCAAACCATTTTGTTCCAGGTTCAGTGATTCCTTGTACTTTGTATCCTCATTTCTATCTCATCCCTGTTTCCATTTCTTTCTAACAGCTGTTCTTCCATCTGATGCAGGCTTGGAGCCCACATCACAGTAGTGTGACGCAGACACCCTATAAAGCTCTCTAGGTGTCTGACATCTCTGAAAATCTTGTTTTGGTATATCAAAGCAAATGAGAATGAGATTACAAGAGAGGAATACAAGCACTTTTTTTTCATATGCAGTCTGAGCTTCTATTTTAGAGATCCAAAGATTTTGTGAAGAATTTAAACTGTATACACCATCTCTGTAGTTCCATAGATGTCTGACCAGTGTTTGAAAGCCAAATAGTACCACATTCTTGAGACTGTCAGGTGGCCTTAAAAAGCAAGCCCCTCTACCTCTTCCTCAAACTCCTTAGCATTAAAATCATACTTACAGAAGCACCTACTACAGTGCTATTTAAAAGATTTATTTCATACCAATATTTTATATTCAGACCTTGCAGTAAATAAATGTTTTCACTGGGACTGATGCCTGAATTTGAATTTTTTGGAAGGCACTATTAGAGTTGAAAGTATGATCAGTTTGTTTACTGTGTTCTCTGTATCTCCAACTGTTAAAACAATCTAAATGTGCTTTGACAGATATTAGCTTGGATTCTTACATGATACACTCAGTTACTCAAAACTGAAATTTGGCTTTGCACATGGTATGTTTCAGTTTTTGGAAAACTCCTACTTTCTCCTTATTCCCAAGAGGAGACAGCTATTTTATAAGAACCTGTAGAGAGAGTGGTATAAATTCTTTTCTAATTTCTTCTCTCAAACTACACACAGAGACCATGTGGAAAAGCTATTTAAGAGAGAATTGCATGGCAACTAAAACGTGAGATAAACTTGTTGTGAACTGACTTGCAACACAGTATAAGAATTCAAAGCCTATGTGTGTGTATGTATAATAATTATATTAACATTTTCTTAGGGTCCATATAGCTTAGTTACTTTGCATTTCCTTTGTGGTTGCAATGTTTTACTTGCATATTTACATGGCTGTCAAAATAAATTGAGATAAAGTTTGCTCAATTATTAAATAATTCTGTAAAACCCAAGTTCTATGGCATATCAAGCTGCAAGTCCTATACACTGAAGTATGATCAATTTACTATTTTCCTGTCTTTCAATAAAAGTAATAAGAGGACCTCAACAGAAGCAAAAGTGGAATTGGGTCATATGCAGTAATATTTCCCATCTTTGCTATAAATCACAGGCATGACTGACTAGCCCATTTCAAACATGGCAAGGAATTAAGATAGTTATATTTCATGAGCTCTTTTATTAAAGGAATTGCATAAAGTAAAAGCACACTCAACATATTGGCAAAACTGAAGGTGAGGGAAAAGACCCAAAACTGATTACAAGTTTGTCTTTCTTTCTCATAACCAGAATATGTTAATATCAAGTATGTGAAGACTAAAAGAGACCCAGGATAAATATTTAGCTTGATGCAATTTATATGTATGCTTAGCCGAGATACCACATAGCTTCAGCTGAAGAGAACTGACATAAACCTAAATGAACTTTGAACTAAATTGTAAACTAAGAATTCTGTCACTTTGGGTGAGTTTGGCTTGGAAGTTTACTAGGACTCTGAAAACTAATGAAATAAGGAGGAATTGAAATTAATTTCTTGCCTAATTATATTTGAAATTTAAATGCTAACCTAGTGCCAATGTTATAAAGTAGCAAATCTTACCTCCAGGAGCTCTTTGATTCAGTAATTCTGAACAGATTTTATATCAATTTGTATAAATTCTAAATCACACAGAATTATTGTAAATTTACTTACCAATACTTATTCTTGGCAGATGACTTTGTTATATATAACTAGATTTCTTGAAGTTTTAGAAATCCTTGTTATTTTCCAAATTAATGCTCTAACACAGTAATAGTGATGTCTAGCAACAGTTTAGTCTTTCTTCCTTGTTTTAGGTAAGGATATAGATCCAAAAATAATGAGAGATACTGTAGATAACCAGCAGAGACACTCATTACACCAACCATACATTTAGTTCCATCACAACAAGCTAAATCTTTACGTGCATGATCTACACCTTATGGCACCTGAATTACCAAGACCTGTATCCTGACTCTTGGACCCTAAGCTGACAGAGTAAGAGCTTAAGGTAACAGGAGACAGCTAAAAGCCCTAGACCTAAGTATCTATTTTTTATAAATAAACTTACTAGCAAAATGTAAGTTTCCAAGGAAAATTATTAGCCATAATACATTTTTCCTTATATATCTTTAAAGACAGCTGCCTGATTAAAAGGATACTGAATAAGCTTGTGTATTTTATCCTATTTTAACTGAGTTTTAAAGCATTCCTATAAATATATCGCAGGGATATATTGCTAAAAAGTTTGGAACTGAACAAAAGAACACTGTAATGGTTTTTATTTAGGATATTTACCCCAGGCTTCAAGTGCCAATACTGCTCACTCTGTTTAAAACAAAAATGAACTCTGCAGATTTCTTCCCTTCTGTTCCTTTCTTTCTTGTCTTACACCAATTGGCTAAATAACTATTAATATGAGATCCTATTCATGAAAAACAGAGTACTCTTTCTTGATTTCTGCCTCTTATAGATTTCCATGCAGCATTATGGTTGAGCATATATCATCATGTCACTACATTGTGGGAAGAAGAGAGAACATTTAATTTTTCTGATTTCTTTAGTCATACTTGCTATGACCCTGTGAATACTACTCTGGAAACCACAGGAGTCTGTGCTAATTGCCTTACAACTGAGACCTTCTCACTCTCACTGAGACAGTTTGCCCTCCTCAAGGAAATTCCTTCAGTTGCCTCTACTGGGTTAACAGTTCATTAAACAAGGACTGTACTTCCTAATACTTTTAGATAAATATTATTGTGTGACTTTCTAAAAGTGGCTAATTTATTTTTTTAATAGTCTTTGAAGTTTCCTAAGTCACAATCATAATCTGTTTCCTACCCATGAAGATCTAAATGGACACAGCAAACAGAATGTCAGCAAAATCTTCTTCCCAAATTGCCTTTTTCAACCTGATAGTCATCTACCATTGTAGGTCCAAAAGACTGCTCAAACCAAATGGAATCGGTAATTAATCATTCTCTGCTAAACATGTTGGAGGGTAGATTGAGTGTATGGATTCCTAACAACTTAGAAAGAGATTGGAAAAAAAAAAGTAAAGCCTAACATCTAAGAAGTTAATATGATTTATCAGGTCATATCTTGGTCTATTTAAAATCAGAACATAACTTAGAATGAGGAAATATTTGTTTCCATGAAATAAATTCTGAGAACTCTCATAGAATAATAGAATTTTAGGGGTTGTTTGTTTCCGTGAAATAAATTCTGAGAACTCTCATTGAATAATAGAATTTTAGGGGTTGGATTGGACCTTACAGACCATCTAGTCCCAACCTCCCTGGCCATGGACAGGGACACCTCACTAGATCAGGATGCTCAAGACCTCATCCAGCCTGGCTTTGAACACTGCCAGGGTTGGGGCATCCACTACCTCTCTGGGCAACCTGTTCCAGGTGAAATAAATTCTGAGAACTCTCATTGAATAATAGAATTTTAGGGGTTGGATTGGACCTTACAGACCATCTAGTCCCAACCTCCCTGGCCATGGACAGGGACACCTCACTAGATCAGGATGCTCAAGACCTCATCCAGCCTGGCTTTGAACACTGCCAGGGTTGGGGCATCCACTACCTCTCTGGGCAACCTGTTCCAGTGTGTCACCACCCTCACACTAAAAAACGTTTTCCTAATAACTAGCCTAAACTTACCCTCCTTCAATTTGAATCCATTACCCCTTGTCCTATCACTGCAGTTCCAAACGAAGAATCCCTCTCTGGCTCTCCTGTAGTCCCTTCAGATACTAAAAGGCTGCTATGAGGTCTCCAAGCAACCTTCTCCAGGCTGAACAACCCCAACTTCCTCAGCCTGTCTAAGAGGACTGGAGCATCAACTTCATGGCCTCCTCTGGACTTGCTCCAACAGTTCCATAGCCTTCTTACATTGAGGGCACCAGAACTGCAATACTCCAGGTGGGGTGTCATGAGAGCAGAATAGAGGGGGAGAATCACCTCCTTTGACCTGCTGGCCACACACTTTTTTTATGCAGCCCAGGATTTGGTTGGCTTTCTGGGCTGCGAGCGCACACTGCAGCTCATGGTGAGCTTCTCATCTATCATCACCCCTAAATCTTTTTCTTCATTGCTGCACAAATCTTCTAGATCAAAAGAAAGAATCCAGTGGGACACTTCAGAACATAAATGAAGCTTATAAACACTGTCTGTGTTTTTTGCTTTCTTAAAATATTTCAGGATTATAGTAAGATGTCACTAGGTTAGGAGGGGTGTAGATCTACACTAAAAAATTTTTAAGGGAATTCTTGCAGGTGTCATGATTT
>NW_008658762.1:20636-38086 GCF_000695815.1 Acanthisitta chloris
AACCGAATGGTGAAAACATAAGCATTCATCTCAATAAAAGAGGCCTCATAAAACCTGTGTTGAATTAGATGAGTTAAGGCTTATCCCCTGACAGAAGTGTAATACAAACTAACCCATATAACAAACTAGTTGAATACCATAATGAAAATAAAAATATACCAGACACACAAAAGAAAAAGAAGCAAAAAGCATCTAGCAGCAGCTTATATAGCGATACCAGGGCACTTTTACAATTGTGATGGCTCCCTCATATTATAGGGGAAAGAACTGCAGACCAGCAGGTTAGTGACATACTCAAAGCCACAGTAAAGTGATAGTGGACTGAAATCACCCCTTGCTCCAGTGTTTCACTGTCAAGTGTGGCAATCAACATACAAAATGCCATAGTGAAGCATCCAAATACCTCTAAGACATATAGGGGGTATATACATTCAGACAACCTAGGCCATTTGTCTAGTATTCATCTGTGTAAATATTTCTCTGAAGCTGCGATACATTCAAACAATGTAGGTCATTTGTCTAGTATTTATCTGTGTAAATATTTCTCTGAAGCTGCTCAGTCCCAAAGTTTTCTCAGAGTTCCGGTAAGGACATTTGTTGCTGGAGTGGTTGAGCCACCTAACCTATTTTTTGCTCATGGAATATTTTAACTGCTTGCAGCCATTTGGGGATGCTTTTTAGATCAAAGTTTTCTCAGAGTTCCAGTAAGGACATTTGTTGCTGGAGTGGTTAAGTCACCTAACCTATTTTTTGCTCATGAGTATTTTACCTGATTGCAGCCATTTGGGGATGCTTTTTAGAATGCACAATGACAGGATCATACTTCCATATGATCCATATGAGAAAGACTGAATTGGTTATTTCAGTCCATGCACAATGAATCAGCATCTGCAGACATATGCAAGCTCCCCATGGTGTTCGTTGGTGTGTAGCTTTGATTCACAGCTGAAAGCTTTATAATTATAATTCAAATAGAACAACTACAGTTCACTGATAACAAAACCAAAATGTAAATTTCATTAGCTGTTCTGCTCTAAAATGCATTTCATTCACCATAAATAATCTGCAGTTTGCAAATTTGTATGTTGCTCCCAGTCTAAGTACTAATATTAATATTTGGGCTATCTAGAGAAGCCCAGAATTTTGATAGCTATCTAGAGATAGCCCAGAATTTTGATAGCCCAAATTTTGAAGCCTCTGATAAAGCTTGTTTTTTTGAATATTAGACCTCATTTAAAAATTGCAGAGTATTGTAGTAATATTTGTATTGTAGTATTGTAGTAATATTTGTTAAAATAGAATGCATATGCAAAATTTAACTCTTGGCAGACAACACACATTTATGGAGTATTCATTCTATTCTGAAGGCTGGCAATGACAAAAATTATGTATATTAACAAGCCTAATTATAGTTGGTACGCTATAGGCAGAAAAGTTATTATGTTTGCATCATAAAACTTTGGGGCTTCAAAGAATTGCATAATCAGAATTTAACTCAATACATGCAAGAGTAAAGGCTCTTATACTGAACCAGTCACATTGCATTCATTGGTTTCTCACTTGGGAACATAAATAGCAGAAACATATATGTAATTAAAAAAAGACACATTCAAGAATATTTGTGATCTACAGCTCAGGTAAATAGCAATATTAAAAAGTAAAACAGAAAATAGGTGGTTTGATTTTTAGAAGTGCCAATGTGCTATTCACTTCTACTTTAACTTCTTGGAAAGTGTGGCTAGCTTTCAAGAATTCTAGCTGGAGCTTTTCCTGACTGTAGTGCTAATCTCAGCATGGCAACTTGCATGCACATTCCTTTTTTATGGGTCAGAAGCATCTTGTTACTATATAATAGGGTAGCAACATAAAGCCAGGAAATTCATGACTTTTTACTGTGTAAGGTAATAATTCAGAGCAAAATACTGATAGAGTAATCTTAGGGCATGGAAATACCAAGCCAGTTCTAGAGAATAATCATTGATTTGTGCCTGGAGTTCTTTTGGCAGAGACCATACCACATGGGATGCTGAATAGAATTTCCTGTAGTTTACAGCCTCTCAGTGGTAATTAGATCAAACTATCTTTGGACACTGCCAGTGGAGCTTTTAAATGCACTGGGAAGAATTTCTACAGAACTCCACAAGTCTTTCACCTTACCTCTACAGTACCCAAATAAAATCTTGATTACTTCCATATGATCTTAGTTTTCATTACATAAATCTTACTTGAAATGATTTTACATATTGTGAATTGTCACAGAATTTTGTTGAAGAGACCATTAACCCACCATAGAAGCTGCTAGAATAAAAGTGATTTTATTATAAAATGTAGATATATTATCTGACTATATTCCCAGCATATTTATCTTTTTAGACATTTATTTTTTTTAGAATATGTAGAATATTCCAAAAAATATGAATAGGAATAAAAGGCACTATACTAATATTTAAATAAAGAACAACATGCTCTTTACTTGCTACATTTTGTTAAGAATATACTGCTGATTCATAACCCTCCCTGATTACTCTTAAAACCCTACAGCTATAGAATAAAGAAAAAAGTGAAAAATAGTTGAGGTATTCTGGTGACCTGCATGAGAATTAAAAGTTAAACTCTCTAAACACTGTGTACAGCAATATATTCAACTTTTAAAAATAGCACTTGTTTTGGCATCAAGCAAAGGACTTGCCTTTCAGTTAAGATTAGCAATCTGTTATCATGCAGTAAGAGCTTATTTTCAAAGACACTTGTAAAAGTTTCAATTGAACATGCATTTTATGAAATAGATAAATACTTTACAGATAGGCATTAGAAACCCCAGAACTCAGCTGGAAAAGAAAAATACAATTAAACAAATATAGTTTGGTTTTTTCAGATGTACAATGAGAATATGCTTTAGATTTCAACCACCAAAGCACATATATGTGTTCAAATTTAAAATAAAGCCTGAAACACCTTAAAAAGAAAAGATGTCTCTCAAGTAGGTGATGAGAAAGCATCTCTCCTCTCAGGTGGCACATAAGGCTTATCTTCCAGTTTCTTACTTAGTTGTCTCTTCCAATGTCTGGTCACCTCTCCTGAACTAGTTTTCCTTTCTCTTTCCTCAAACCACACTCTAACAATATGATAACCTTCCCTTCTTTTTAATCTTCCTTCTTCCTTCACCAGTGGTTGGGTTTTACAAATCCCCCAGGCTCTGCTTCAGCCCAAGCAGCTATTAAGCAACAAGCTCAGATCTCAAACTCAGCCTGGTTTCCATCCACAAGGAACATAACGGACATTAGCTTTGCTCCTAAAAAGAATGCAGTAAAGAATACCAGTGACTATAGTTGCCAATGAACACAATCATATACATCTCAAAACAAATGCAAGTTGTCAGAAATCAGGCAGTCTGTGCCAATGCTTGACATGTTTTCCATTAAAAAAATTTCCTAATATCTAACTTAAACGTCCCTGGGTGCAACTTGAGGCCATTTCCTCTGATTACCTGGGAGAAAATATTGACCCCCACCTCTCTGCAACCCTCAGGTAGGGAAAATCAAAACTGCTCAGGGCTGTATAATGGAAAGCTAGATTGGGAATAGGTATAGGTAGTGGTGAAGAGCAGAAGGGGAAGTGGTGCTCCCTGCAAATATGCAACAGGGTGTCAGAGGGTGGTGGGACAGATGATCGCTTAAGGGAGAAAAGCTCAGAGAAACTCATGGTAGAGTGAAAAAACCATGTTTTGAAACTGCATGATCCAGCCAGCTCTGTATTTTTAGAAGGCAAGTGACCCTACAGGACACACCCACTCTCCCAGCAGCCTCCACTGATGTCCTGCGTGGGCATTGCCACTCTCCTTGGAACTGGTCACTCCGCTGGCCTGTCCCCTACCACCTGCTCCCATCATCTGTGTCTGACATGCCAATATATGAAGTGTGATAATACTGTAAGTTTTATGTGGACTTGTCTTTAATCTTGGTAGAGGGTTGCTTGAAAGCAAAAGGCAAGCTGTGGCTGTAACTTTTTAAATTTTTTTTCTTTTAAATGACCAAACCAAATCAGCTGGAATAACCAGAAAACTTCTGTGTTCAGCTATTCTGAGAGGAAACAAGGCCCCTGAAGGCTACTGAATGGATGGCTTTGCTTATGTGTTCTCAGTTCACTGAAAAATGCAGGAGGACTCTACCTGAGCCTCTGGTACAGAATTGAATAATGCTTCACAGGGGTTTGGCTCAGGTCCCATGAGAGTGTCCAGAATTCATGTGTATTGCCCTAATAAAGCAAAGCACATTTATGTTGTTCATTTTATGCTAGAAATTCTATTTAAAATAAGATCACTGGCATACCAGCACTCCCAGTGTGCATATGGACCACAGAAGAGTGGTGACAGTTGTAGGATCCTACATTTGGGTCTGCATGAGGTTAAACACTCAGGTCTTCAAGATCTGTGAAGATTATCAGTTAAAAAATGTAATGTTAAAAATGCAATAGGCTGAAGTCTTTTATCAATTTCCTAAATGTTAAAAATTTCTAGGTGATATGAAACTAGTGGATAAAATATGGGTTTTGAAAATTACCTATGGCCTCTCTACATTAGCAATTGAGTTTAGGGAGAAAATGAGTGAGGATCTATATTCTATAATGTTACGGAATTTTGTGGCTTTTTTGTCATCTTTGGATTGCAAAAGTTTCTAATGCATAGCAGGGAATATGTGCATTTTGTGGAGAGATCATAAATTACAGAGCACAGTAAAACCTATTTTTTCTTTAATGTAAATATCAGAAGCTGGCAAAAGGCTTAACTCAGAAGTGTTAGCTGACTTTCTATGCATAATTACACAAAGAAATTGTAGAGAGAAAAATATCTCTCTAGATTTTCCCTTTAACAGGCTACATAAGCACACATATCATGTTATCACCCAAGTGTCCATAGGCTAGTGTTAGGTAACGGCTCTAAAATGGTGCTAATAAAAGTGAAGTTGTAGTACAGGCATAATGGCTTTTTGAATGCTACCATTTAGTGTGGTTTTGTGTGTGAGGCAGATTTTCAAAAGTAACATTGCTATTGGTGGAATTGATATTAATAAACTCAGAATGAGAAGTGTCAGCTAATATCAATTTTAGGACCTGACTTAATCTGCTATGCCTTTTTGAAAATATTAGGCCTTGAAGTTGGCTTTTGTCTTCTACTACCACTCACTGATTTTGACAATAATATTTGTAGGTGAATAAGGCTTCTTTTTATTCAGTGCAATGTTGAGAAAGCCTTGGTGAGTACCGCTTTAACTTTTTTCTCTTTTTCCAGAGTATTTTATGTCTCACCCCTGTGTCACACTCATCAGCAATGCCATAATTGAAACACAGTTATGTGTTGTCTCATAATTAATTATTGGTATGGGTTATTTTCAAGTATATTTCTGGAAGGCACTTATGAAGGTAGTAATATGACGGTTATTGAAATGTGCAAAGATAATACATTAGAAGAAGTGACCAGAAAAGC
Organism: Acanthisitta chloris; assembly: GCF_000695815.1. NCBI lineage: Eukaryota > Metazoa > Chordata > Aves > Passeriformes > Acanthisittidae > Acanthisitta > Acanthisitta chloris. The sequence goes on from NW_008658762.1 coordinate 26,119, forward strand.
ATCAGTGCAGAACTGCATATTCTAAAGAGGCTTTTGTAACAGACATTAATCTAGTTAGAAGGTTCATCAGCTTTCACCATGTAATGGAATTGTAGAAAAAATCCCATTGAATGGGTTGAAAAATATTTAAATATTTAAGATTATTTTCTACAGTTGTTTAACATTAACTGAGACCCTCACTATTCTCTGGGTTTTCATTGTGTTTCTGACATAAGCTAGCTTATAAAAGCCTGTGTGATTTTGCTGTTTCCTTAGAGCCAGTCTTCCTCATGCCAGTTCCATATGATCCAGCTTACATTTCTCTATTTCAAACTATTTGCTTCAAGGCCACTAAGCACAGTACAGAATGCTGAATCTTAAGTGACTTTACTTGTGCATGTCCCAATAAACTATTCTCTTCATAAGCACAGTGAATACAAATATGCAGCTATTAAGGGATGGGGGGGAGACCGAAACAGTAGTGTTCTTCATAAAGGTTATTTTCTGAATATTTTTTAGTCAAAGTTATCTGTGTGTGTATGTTGGTAGTCCTAACACCGACATATCTGTGCTTCAGGTTACTGTTTTTTCTAATGAGAATGAAATTAATTAATGACTGCATGTGGGGATAGCAATATTTTTAAAGAGTCTGTAAAATCTCTTTGATATAATTGTTTTAGTGTATTATTTCAGTATATAAATCTTTATTTGTTTGACATCAAAAATTGGTTGTCCAGGAAAAAACTGTAAAACTAAACTGTAAATACAAAATTTGATCTTGTTATACTGCAAGGATCCAAGACAGATGTTTCCTGGAATATGAGATTAATGGAATATCATAGAAAAGAAAAGCAAAATTATAAACTGAATGTATGACAAAACTTAAAAGAATTCAAAGGCTTTGGCATGAAAAGTGAGAGAGAGATTCAGGATTCTGCTATTCTGACTGGTGAAGGAAATAAAACTGGAGAATGTGCTGTCCTTTTGTGTTTGCAGACAGTTTTTGTAAGGAAACTTGATAGAACGACTGAAGTCAGTGGTGTGTGTCCTCTGTGTGGTAGAGTATGGCAACAGTTTATTCAGCTTATCTTAATAATAGGCTGTCTCTCATATATTATATCATTAAGCTGTTTTGTGTCTCCTTCTTTACAGGATATTCGAGGTATGGTTTCTGATGTTGAGCATTTAATCAGTTTTCTTTATAGGATTCACTTCACATTTATTTCAAACAAATCTCTGGTTTTCTTCTATCACATAGGCTTTTGATTCCTTATCTAGGAACAGCAGCTTGCAAATTAGCTTTTTGTTTTGTTTTGTTTTGTTGAGTCACCGAAAGATGTCATCTAGGATTAGATTATTTTGTTAGTTTTCCATGGTTTCTATTCTGCTGCTGCATGAACACCACCCTGCCCATTTTCTGGAAAACGCTCTTTACGTAGAAGGCATGACTAACAGGGGTAAGAGCCATGTGTGAACTGCTGCAATTTAGTGTTAGGTGTATGAACATTTTGCTTTACTGCAAAACAGCTGCTGTTTACTGGTTTAGGCATTGCTGTGTATTCTACCCATCTGTTCCTTCATTCATGACTCTACATTTGAGTCAACATCCCAAGGGACATTGGGTTTTCCTGGTGTGCTTTTGACTCTAACAATAAGGTACTGAATTATCATGATCCACGTTATTTTCACTTAGAATTATGTATTTATTTATAAAGGTACACATGTTAAGAAAAAAATTTTGTTTGTTTGTTCTTTTTTTTTCTCTTGGTTTCTGTTTATCCTTGTTGTGACAATCTTGGGAATTTATTTTGTCATGTGGAAAACATGGAGTTCTTGAGTCAAATGTGAGCTCAGTGTTTAACAGTACCTAATAAAGTTGACAACTGTGATGGAAGTTGTGTCACACATGCTGTAATACTATAAAGCAGCATTTGTCCTGGTGTACTTTATAACCTGCATAGGTTTGCCAACACCAAGACTGGGACAATTGGTGAGAAATAAACCTAGAACTATACTGAGAAGCTATATGCTGCTGAATATAGAGTTCCACATGTTCTCTACATTTTTTTGGAGCTGAAAGATACATGGTCATAGTTAGTTTTTAGGTGGCTGGCAAACATAACTGGAAAGTTTTTAGATTGAAAGTAATGATATTATTATATGCCTGAAATATGCATACTCAGTATTAAACAGTGATAGAATATTCAGTGTATACCAGTTGTTGCCTGGTTTTATGTTCTGAGAATATATTAATTACATAAACCCACAATTTTAATAAAAAGCAATTTTAAACATTTATTTTCTTCCTCCCACTTTGTTTCAGGAAACTGTGACATTCATTACATGTCAATATGTTTATCCATCTATACCTAAGCAATCTATTTCTTGCACAGTTCACTAAGGAAAAATGACGTTCATTACATGTAAATATCCATCTATACCTAAGCAATATATTTCTTGCACAGTTCACTAAGGAAAAAACTTAACAGTTAGGAAAACCCCTACAGCACAAGTTATAACACGAGGGTGAAATTCAGAAGCCAAAAATAGGAACTATGACTGGAATAGCTTTAATGTACATCCTAAATCATAAGTAGTAATGATCCTGCAAGAAGGAAAATTTCTTGAATTTATATACTGTGGTTTGAAATGACAGTATTGATATTCAGAATTAAACCTAAAGTCTCAAAAACCCACATTTAGATCCAAGGTCAGTAATGTTTTCACATGGTCATAAGTTCTTTAACAGGAATATTGCATGAGCTGTGGGTGCCAAGGAGTTAAATGTATTTTAAAATGTTAAGCTGAAATGAGATTGCATATTAGGAAAAATTTCTTCAGAGAAAGGGTTGCCAGGCACTGGAACACGCTACCCAGGGCCATGGTGGAGTCACCAACCCTGGAGGTATTCAAAAGACGTGCAGATGTGGCACTTGGGGACATTGTTTAGTGGTGGACTTGGCAGTGTTTCGTTAATGGTTGGACTTGATCTTAAAGGTCTTTTCCAACCTAATGACTCTATAATCCTCTGAATACTGTACTGTTTTTGCAAGATTCCTTTGCAGGTGGAGAAAGTATGATACTGGGGCTTCATAGCCATGATACCTTAAGGTAATCACCAGTTGAAGGGCTGCTTCTAAACATATAGACTGATACTTGTAATTTCTGCAGCCAATTTCTCAGTATGTTTTCTATATGAAGAAGGATGAAGTCCAGGAGATATACTAAATACGTATTTTCCTAGTGGAGAGGATGCGAGAGCTATTTCTACAGATTTTTGCTCTTAGTATTGAGGATCATTAATGGCTTTAAGGTGATTAAAGCTGAATTAAATCTGTTTAGAGTACAGATCTCCTGAACTAGTGGGAATCTTGTTAAACTGAGTGTTTTGTGCATGTGTGTGTTCAGACTGAATCCAAGCAAAACTCATCAAGCCTGATGTATTCTTCTGACCTCCTCATGTGATAGCAAGTTACTGTGAAGTGATTGTCAGTGACAGTGCAATACGTCTGAGGATTTATATGGTAGAAATAAATCTTATTTGTAAAATGATGCAGTTACACATCATTTAACATCTCTAACCAGTAGTGTGTTTCTCTGAACACATTCTTACTGCTCCAGGAAACCTTGTGAAATGAATTAATTTTTATAAAGAATAAGGCAAATTAATTTTTTAATTGGGCAATGACTCAAGTTGTGCTGCACCATTTCTTTTATTTCCTTTTAATATCTAGAGTGTGGTATAGTGCTGCCCTTGTTTTCCAGTTGGCAAGAGGCACTGAAGACTTATTGTGTGTTAATAGTCTGGTTTGATTGATACTCAGTGAAAGGTTGTGGCTTCTTAGTTGATAGTTTTCATATTTCACTTTGTAGTTATTGTTGCTTACTAGTAATTTTTTTTGATCCTATATCCTCTACTGGCAGTTTTCAGCCTCTTTTATGTGTGCATTACTGACATAACTGCTTTGTTCTTCCTCTACAACTAACAACATTTACTGGCTTTTCGAATGGATCACTGCTCAGTTGTTTCATCTGAGCATGGTAAGAAGAGCTGTTATTCCATTGCAGCCACATGGACTCTTCTGTACATGACCTTTAAAGGAGAGTATGTCTTCACATGTCTTTGTACAAATCCAGGTTGCTGGGTATCACCATAGCATGGATTATTACCACAATGCAAATACAGAGGTGTTAAAGTTATGCATGCAAATGGCACTAGAGTTTTTATTAAAACATTATAAATGAATGATACTTAAACTTTTAGTCAATTTCATATTTACAGTTTCTGTGGAGTTCTACAAATGCTTAGACAGAATATTACTGGAAAAATAGTTCATGAGAAGTATTCTTAATGAAAAATATCTCACGTGAACTCAACGTTGCATTTACTCAGGCACATATTTCCTTGCAAGAACCTTGTTCTTACAAACAAGAAAATACAAAAAAAATTGTAATAAATTTATGCTCCATGTTTTCAGCTATGAAGTTTGTGTCATGATAAAGGAGATAGTCAGCTGCAATATTCTATCATCCATTTTAAGTTTCAAGTTGTATGAGTAGAAATAATAGTATCTGTCTAGTACAATTGTTAATGCTTGAGCCTTGGACAATTTGATTTGTACTAGCATCTAAAATTTTAGTTTGGTTCAGGAAGTATTAAAATAACATAAAAATGTAAAGTCATTCTGAAATTCCACAAAAAGGTCATCTTGAAAAGTTTTTATTATACATGAACCTGGTTAGAAGATACAGAAGAACAAGGTCTAATTATACTGTTTTGTGTTTGGGATGAAGTTTCTCAAGAGTTGATCTTAGAAAACCATACACAGGCCTATTTGCAGTTACAGTTTTCAGGGGCAAATAAAGTCTTGCTTCTCTTTGTAAGGATTACTGTCAGACTTGCAAAGTAGCTGATTTAGTTCAGATTCTTGAGGCACTGTACTAGGAATTTCAATGCTTCAACCAGCTTCCCACCTACCCTTTTTGCTTGCTGAAACCAAAAATTTTTAATGGACTTGTCAGAGAAAGTAGTTTGTACTTGGCCTTTTCTCATTGTCTCTGCCAAGACTGGGAAAAGAGGGTTCAGTGGGGAATGGGAGAACTCTGACCTACTTAGCCTCTCCCTTTGGATGGTTTTGCTTATCCCTTTGCTTATTGGTGTTTTGGCCAAACTGTGATGTTAGAGGTTGAATCTTCTTTACTGTGTTATTCTTCAGTCTGAAATTCAGAACAAAAATGTTATAGTTAGTACAGTTTTAGTAAAGTTAATGTTATTAAAACATTCAGGGTCCTCTTCTATTAGTAAGCTAAATCATCTAAAGGTATGTGAGCTAGAGGGAGAGTCTCTGAGGATAGGACAAAGGTTGTTTCTTTTACCTGTTTAGTCCTTCCTTTTTTTGGGATCAGCAAGTGAGGAATTGCTTTCAAGGTGTACCATCTTGCAAGCAATCCCCAGAAGGTTATTATGTTCACTAAGACTTACTGTAATAATGTACTTGTTTTGGACAGTCACTGTTCATGGTAGGATTTGAAACTGGATTGGCACAAAACTAACTTTGACAGAGAGCTGAGGATGCTGAGGGTACTTATATATCAGTGTTTCTATTTACTTCTGCTGTAACATGAAGAACTGAAGTTCAACACAAATTCTGGATAGTCATAAGGTATTCACAGAAGTATTCAGTGTTTTAGAAAGCACATAATCATTATGTGGGGAGATTTGTGTTGTCAGAGCTAATTATTTATGTTCATCCCATTATTACAGGCATGGAAAAAAAGATAAGAAGAATGTCTATCCATTTTCATCCTCATTAAAAGGGAGTATAGAAAACTAGCTAGAAACCAGCTAGACCAGCTATCTGCTCATTTGTGAGATGTCTGATCTAAATTTTCTTATTGTTGTTATAAGGAAACGTCTTTGTCCTCTATATTTTTGTTATATAAGTAAGTATTCCATTTGGGTACTGGAAGAAGAAGAAAAGGAATAACATCATAGAATCACAGAATCAGCCAGGTTCGAAAAGTCTAACCCTACCATGGTTACTGGACCATGGCACTAACTGCCACATCCAGTCTCATATGGAAAACTTCCAGGGATGGTGAATCTACCACCTCCCCAGGCAGCCCATTCCATTGACTGATCACTCTCTCTGTAAAAATCTCTTCCTAATATCCAACCTAAACCTCCCCTGGCAGAGCTTGAGCCTGTGCCCTCTTGTCCTACTGCTGGTTGCCTGGGAGAAGTGACCAACCCCCACCTGACTCCAACCTCCTGTCAGGGAGTTGTAGAGAATTTACTAGAAACTCCAAATTTCCCATAAGCATGTTTGAGAAGACAAACAGGAGCCTGAATTTGTGCTGAATATCAGAACTATTGGTTGAATCTCAGCTATATGAGAATAGAATCTCAGCTATATCAGTCCCAGTTATATGTGCATGTGTACATATAAACAAAGAAAATTGTGTCTTATGTACTATGCAGTCTCTGCTCAGGGTATAGCACTGTATTCATTTTGGTGATCTGAGACAACAGACGGAATTAATATTGTTATCAGTATGGTAGTTGGTTACTTTCAAAGTTTCTAAGAATGAAAGAATTCCCAGAGAAGGCTGGAATATACTTTTGATTAAAGTAGGCTGTGGAATGCAGAGCTACAGCTCTGACTGACTGATTGCTTGCAAATTTTTTAATTTTTGCTTTAGCCATGTCTTAAAAAAATAAACAGAATAGTGAGAATGTTTAGAATAGAATCATAGAATAGTTTGGGTTGGAAGGGACCTTTAAAGGTCATCTAGTCCAACGCCCCTGCAATGAGCAATAGCAACAATTTGTTTTTTCCCTTCTTAATGGGACACAGTTTGGAGTACTTGGGCTCAGGATTTTAAAAATGAAATAATTTTTGGCAAAGCTAAAAAGTGTCAGTCATTTGTGTACAAATTAGACTTAGGAGTGCCTCCTCTTTGATGATGGCAGATGGCCTGTCTGCTTTCCTACATTATTAAGACCAATAAATGCATCATTTTTGCATTCCATATTTATATACTCTCCAAGTTGTTTGTTCCCACTCAGTAATCGTTAAGAAGTACATGTCTTGGCATAGTGGGTGGTACATGGAGCTTCCAACAGGTCATCATTTTCTCTTTGCTGTATTTCCTGGCAACTAAATGAAGGGCTTTTGTTTGTTAGAAATGTGTTATTATAAATCCAATGTAGAGTTTAAACTGGTAAGGTAGAAACCTGCTCAAGCAGGTCTGATTTTAGGTTTTGGAGGGGTTTTTTGCAGTCCCTCTTTTTTTCTTTGTTTCTTATTTTTTTCTCCACACTCCCCACACTACCCTCACATGGTTTATAATTTGAGCATAGTTATTTTTTGAACAGTCCCACAACTGTGTCTTAAGTTATAGATAGAAAAATATCAGTCAAATTTGTTGGAAAATTTTATAGATTTATCAACTTGTCTCATATGGTATCTTGAAAATTCATTTTAGAAAACTTCTCAAAAATTGTCCAAAACCTGACTAAATTGAAGAAAACAAAATCTGATTTTAGAGGCTTTTGGGGTACTTTAAAAAATATTATAAGGTTTTTGCTCTTAACTGATTTCAGAAATGGAACCACGCAGCTGTGAAACCAAGCATGTTTATGTTTAGTGACACACAAGAAAAGCAGGTGTGACTTCCAATGTAATAACATTTTAATCCATGGCTAGTAGGGTTCCAGCATAAAATCATGATGCGCTGTGATAGATTACAATGCTTTCTCCAGAACGTTCAGAATTTGATCTTTTTTCCTTTCCCCTTTGCAGTGTGTATAAAGTTGTATATTTAACCACTCTTAGGCCCATTCCTACCTCTACTGCACTTTCTGTAGCTGCCCAGATCACCAAGAAAGCCATTAAAAACACTAGGAAGAAGCCAAGAGAAAGATTTCATCCTCTATCCTATATTCAGGCAGAGCACTATGATATTTGAGCCTGGCATGGCATAGGGTTATGTTACTGGTATAGTTGTCTATTCAGTTATTCATTGGAAAGAAATTGGACACTGCTAGATGTCATTGCTGAAAACTAATCAGTGATGTTTCAAGATGATTTTGGTATGTTTTCTTGGATGAAATGTGAAAGATGATCACTTATGTTTATTAGTAGCAACATGATAAGGTCAGTGAAGGCAATTACAAGGATCTAAAAAGGATCACAGAACTGCCAGAATGCCTTCTTTAAATAATACTGCAGACAAGCCTATAATGGACCCATTTGGAGAGGTGAAGGTGGTTTACAACAGTTCTAGAATGGCTCTAAAATTGAAGAATTGATCTAGACTGGCTTGCAGGAAGGTTTTGTAAGGGCAGTGTTACAATATTTTCAGTGCTGTCTATCACACTTCCTACATTTGGCACTCTGCTTTGAGGCACAGCCAGCAGTAGTGATTCAACTAATGGAAATCTTTGAAAAGATGATCATGATTCTACTTTTTCTGTCCTCTTCCTTCATTAAGTGAAGTAACATAGAAACAACTGTGCAAATGCAGCTGTTGCTACTCTTAAGATGATATAACATGCTTTCTTCAAGAGTATGGTACAGTAGTAGACCACAGCAAGAGGCCTCTGACTACCTTGAATACATTTTCAATGTCTGCAGCATGCTTTCAGAATCTTTAAATGATAAGTAATGCCTGCAAGAATCACTTCAACAGAAATACAACATAGTGGTATACCTACAACGTGACGATATGGATACATGTGTGGTGATGAGAGGATCAGATTCTGTTCTAGTGATTATTTAGAGTTTAGATTTACACTTGGGGCCTACAAGGGAGCCGAAGGGGGACTCTTTGTTAGGAACTGCAGTGATAGGACAAGGGGTAACAGGTTCAAATTCAAGGAGGGGAAGTTTAGGTTAGATATTAGAAAAAAGTTTTTTACTGTGAGGGCAGTGAGACACTAGCACAGGTTGCCCAGGGAAGTGGTGACTGCCTCAACCCTGGCAGTGTTCAAAGCCAGGCTGGATGAGGCCTTGAGCAACCTGATCTAGGGGGGAGGTGTCCCTGCCCATGGCAGGGGGTTTGGAACTAGGTGACCTGTAAGGTTCATGCCAACCCCTAAAATTCTATGATTCTATGATTTTGATTTGTAACCTCTGTAGAAATGGTAAAACTACTTTGGTGAGCTGATGAGAAAACAAATCTTGCCAGTTAACTTGTTGGAGCCAATTTTATTTTTAAAATACAATATGTTTTTTTTTAAAAAAAAAGTTGTAAGGGTTAATAACACGAGAGGTCAGGAATACCTCAGGGCCCTGGTTGCTTTTATACTGTTCTAAAAACTCCTTCAGCTTATCTGTTGACACATAATGTAGCCAATTCAGATGAGAAAGTTTGTGCCAAATACAGAGAACATCTGTTCTCTGGGAAGTAATTTTGTACAAATATAGAACAGTTGATTAATATAATGTTTTTGGCATGTTCCAGTTGTTGATAGGGAATATAGTAAAAGAGCCAAGTTATCTTAAGATTCTTCTCAATGCTTTTGCTCATCTTTGCCTTGCTTCTGAGAATATCCTGCACATTGACATGTTCATGCTTTTAATATAGTTGACCTGAATTTACCAGCTGCTATCTTCTGTAAAATGGGATTTGAAAATCAAAAATTTAACAGCATTTATACCTCTCACTAAAGACAGTGTATGATGTTTGGGACAAAATATAAACTGTGGTGAGAAAGGACTTAGTGCTCTCTGGTCTTTCCTTATTTGATAATTCTTAGTTAAATGTACTGCAAATGTAAGCTAAATGCAAGCAACCTACATTTGGAACCCCTTTTAACCAAACAAAAGCTGTATATTGCTGTCACCTGAGTAAGATGCTGACAAAGCTGCAAGTAAAGAAAGTTCATTTTGTTAATGACTTCCGTACAGGACTTAGAAGTGCAGAAAGAATGAAGGAGAAATGGTCGGAGCGGAAATAGCTTTTGCCTCTTTCTGTTAAAAGTCGCTGCCTTTGGCTGGATTCACGTGGTAAAGTTGAACTCACAAAAAAATTGTTCTTTATAAAGTCTGCATGCTATTTCAGTCTGTTCTTTTGAGGGTAAATTTTGGAATGCTTTACTTCACCTCAAGAAGCCATAACCATTCAAGCATGGCTGTCCTTTTATATTTTTGGCTGTAGTATATGAATAATAGAATTGGGGCCATACTATGGAAAAAAAATTATTGGATGTTGACACTAATAAAACCCCACACAGAAATGATAATATTTGTCATGCTTTGTAGTTTGCAGTTTTAAATGTGCTGCTCTGAATGGAGTAAGAAGTGACATGTTTTTCTCTTTCTCAACTTGCTTCAAATAGTTTCAAAACCTTTATGCTCACATTTAGGTAATAATTCAATTTTCCGTGAAATTATGGTGTGGTGATGCACAGTGATTTGGAAATACTGTGATAGGAGAAAGAATTGGTGGCAGAGGGATTTATGAATATAGATTATCTTTTTCTAATTTTGGACCCTGCCTTTGTCACCACAGCCACTTCCTTTGAGGACTGATTGAACTAATGAAGAGGTCATTCCTTTTATGTTTGTTTTTCCTCTTTTAATTTTAAGATACATCTTTGAGATTTGTTTTAAAGCTGCAAAATCATTTGATTATAAAAATAATCCTAAAATAACACAGAGGGCTTGTTTTGGGAAGGACTTTATGGCTGGTTCTTACTGCTCTAAACTTTGTTCTCTTGACATGCTGAACTGATAGAAAAAAAGGCCTGAAGGAATAAGCTGTGGCCTTAAGAAAGAGGAGAGATCAGCCCAGAGTGGAATGTCTAACTGCTGACTTGTTGGCTCACCACCTAATGGCAAGCTTCCTTTTCTTCTGCTTCTCTCATGTGTTGTTCCTTTCTAAGCTGTCTTCATAGTAGCTAGTTTACACCACAGATAAGACTGTCTTGGTTAACTCCTCTGATACAGTCTAATATGGTGCCAGTACTGTTCACAACTTCAGAGTCTTTAAGGCCACGAAGATTTTAACCTTTGAGAGACTTGCAGTTTTCTACAGGCTAACCAATGCAGTAATACTTTTTTTTATCCCTTTGGCATGTAAAAGTTGGATTGCATATTGTGTTTGTGTGCAGATGCTTGTGCACTGGTTTGGAGACAATACTAAAATAACTTAATATAAATAACAGTTAATTAATACATTTCTAACTATATCTATTTTAACGAGAGCAAATGAAATGTGATGAATAAATATGGAGAATACATTAATCGGAGCACACGTTCAAGTACATAGAATAGAAGCTATAAAATAAAGACTGGTTTAATTCAATATTTTCAAACACTGGATTATATCTGGTGAACTTTCATAAACTATGAACTTTTGCTTTACAGCATCTTGGAGTACTGAAATCCCATTCAGCCTTGTAATAGCACTTCACATATATGTTAAGCCCATGCAAATACCAATTTATATCTAAATCTGCCTACTGATGCTTGTTTATAGTCTGTGTCACATCTATTTGCATCAGTTCCACTCCCAGTGGGCAGCTTTCCAAACTGCACAAATAACTACCATTAATGGTGTTGATATCTTTGTCGGCAGCTTTTGCTAAATAATCAAGAGCTGAATTTGTTGGGCATCAAGCAGTCAATACTGTCATTAGACATTCTGGAAGAGCTTGTACTAAACACTGTATGTGTTTTTTCTGTATCAGCTTCTCTGCTGTACCTTCTCACGTGTCATATGCCGCTTCATGCACACGTATCTTCTCACAAATGTCAGATTAAGCAAAACATATTAATGGAAAAAGAAGCTAACCCATGTACACTGACAGATTCCCCCAGTAATCTGACTGTCCTCTGTCATAAAAATTCAACACACTTTTAAATGAAGTGTGTGGCCAAGGACTGAAACATGGCTGTGGTTGGTCTAGCTGTATTTTAGCTATTAGAGTATATTGTTTGTTTTAGATCTGCCATGGAGTGGATCAAACCCCCCCCCCCCC
>NW_008658762.1:38124-66495 GCF_000695815.1 Acanthisitta chloris
ATTTTAATCCTAAATTGTGTTGGTTTGTTGTGTTTCTCTAGGTTTTAAGGTGCTTTTTTGTTGTGTTTTTGTTAACTAAATCTGGACTGATGACCAAAAAATAATGTTTAAATGCTTTACTTCTGCTTATTTTCCTGCAGGGTGCTATGAGTCAAGTGAGGCATTTCACCTCTCTGATTCTATGATAAGTGAAATCTTTAATATAAAGCTATAAAATATATTGACTTTGTCTATGGACTTCATTAATTACATGTAGAAAAATATGTAGCTAGCATGCATAAATTCCTCTAGGAAGTGAAAATATCAGACTGTATAATAAGTAAGCTATAGAAGTGAACTGAATTATCAACACTGGCAGATTGTGACAAGAGGTAAAAAAGACCACCTTTTTTTCTCCTCTTTGATAATTATTTTGTTTATTTTTGTACTGATCAGGATAGCTTATGTAGTTACAGTGCTGCTGAACAGATGAATCTCAGTCACGAGTTGAGTAGACTGTGTATTGTTTTCCCCTTGCACCACCCCAGATTTCAAGGAGGGTGCCAGCAAGCTGTTCGAGATTTTGGTATGCAGACCAATTGTTTTTAGTATTTAGACTAAAACAGCAAGTCATTTTCGTATATGTTTATGATGTCAACTAATAAAAATGGCCTTCAAAGATGCAAGGTTTGTAAAATATTATGAAATATAATATAATTAGATCACTGTCTTAGTCTTATTCTTACTTAGAGATTGTGTCATGCAAAACCCACATAATAATGAGAACAATAATATGCTTGCAGGTCCAGACTAAGTTAAGCTGATTGTTGTTCATATCTAGTTTTACCAGTCATTTTATTGATGCACAACAGACTGATGTCAAAGAAAGGTCTAATTAAATTTTCCCAAGGAATTTCTGCTGAGTTGATTTGCTCTTTGACTAAATAATATCTTTATCTTATTTCCAAAAAGAGAGATGGATATATGTGTTCTCCTTGTTTGATTCAAACAACAGATGATAATTATTTTGATATGATGTTGAGTTTCACATTTGTATTGCTTATCAGTATGAAACTTCTGTGATCCTCATTTGTGTTAGTATCTGTTTGTTTTGAAATTAATCTGGTTTTTCTTTATGCTTTATCATCTTTCTTTGGGGCCAGGCTGCTTCTTTGTTCTGTTTTTCTATTATTTCATGTGTCAGTTCTAACTTTTGCTTTTTTTGGACAGTTGCTGTCCACTGTAGTAAGGCCCTATGTTATGATTACAAACACCATTTGTTAACGACAAAGCTATTTTGTGTATTAAGCTTAAGTGTTCTGAAATACAAGCTGGTATTGATTCCTCTGCTTAGACTGAATGCATATTGGTACATCTGTTGACGAAAATATGCAATGGTTATTTGTAGCACTAGTAAATATTCTTTGAATTAGAGTACTATATGTATTTAATTTTTATTTAATTTTATGGCCTAATTCTTCAATACTTCATTTTCTTTTAAAATGTTGTGGACGTAAACCACAGCCATCTTCACTCTCTCTGCCATAGTTTATTTTGCAATTTTGGTGTCTTCCGAGAATTTGTCTTTTGTGTCTTTGCTCCTGGTGTCAGATTGAAAAAGTCTCCACACTCTTCAGTAATGAGTGGTTCATTAAAATAGATATCTCTCAGTGTAAAATGACTTGCACTGGTTTCTAATCCACAGTGTACATTTTGTTGTGGATATCAATTACCTTTTACATTAGAACCAATATGGCCTTTAGGTTATTAGGAGTATTTGCTTGGAAGATTGAGTGTATAAAAATATCACTCCATTATGGAGCAGCTACTCCCTGCAGGTTGTGGAGGGCTCAGGTGGGAGCAAGTGGCTGTTCCTGAAGAAAATGTGGCCCATGGAGAGTCATATGCTGGAGCAGTGTTTGTTTCTTCTTTTCTTCCGTCAAAGGGCTGTAGATTCAGGGGAACTCCTGCTGGAAAAGAGGAAAAGCATGAAAAGGAAGAATGTTACAGAGAGGAACTGCTATATACATTCTATGTTTTGAATCCCATGCTTCTTTTTTAAGTAAGAATTTTAGGAGAAAAAAAACAAGTGGTATGTTTCAGTTCTGCCCTTGTGAGTTTAGTTTAATACTTTCTGGGCTCATGTTTGGGGAAAATGGAAACAATTGTTTCCCATTCACCTTTTCACTAATGATTTACATACCTTTAGTGCTGGAACCTTCAGAGGCAGTTTCCTTTGCTGCAAAGTTTTGGGTGGTTTTTTTTGTTGGCTTATTTACTTATTTATTTTTAAATTTATTTACTGTTCATGTAAACTCTACTTCTTAACTTTTTCCACTGTTGCTTTATTTCCTTTATCTTTTCAGATCTGCCACCTCCTTTATACTGAGTTTGGGGTGTGGGATAGGGATCTGAACTGTGCACAGTTGCATCAGTTATACCTTGCTTTATAGAGAGGCACAGTGATATTCTTTGTTTTGCTTGCTGCCTCTTTCCTAATGATTTTAATTCATTCGATCCTCTTTTTTTCCTGATTTGCATAACTAGGTTATCAGCACATTTTGTTGCATTACTGTTTGTCTCTTTTTTTTCCAAAACTCTTATGCGTATTTTGAGGAACACAAGATGAAGGACAGGTAGATGCATATGGTAAATAAATTACTTACTTCCCCTGTAAAAAAGCCCACAATGTTTTGATTTGTTGCCTTTTTTAGCAGAAAGGGGCTTCTAGTTTCCTTAGACTACTTTGAAGATGTTTACCTTGGAAAAAAGATGGGCAGATTTTTACAGGTAATATGCTTTATGTAGCTAACAGTAGGTGTCAAGGTATTAAATATTTCCATTTGATATCAATGCTGTTGAGCTTTATTTTATGTATTTAAATTTGTAATCCAGTTAGTGTAATTCCAGTTTGTCATGCTTCTTGCATTCTGGTTTAATTCAGTATTTTTTCAGCCATTAGAAATAGGTAAGACAAAAAAACTTAGTAGTAAATGTGGTCTTTTTAAAAAGACAGTTTAAAAGTTCAGGTGGGTGTTGGCTTTTCTGCAATTAATATTTTGGCATGCTCTGAGGGGAAGTGGTGTTTGAGGAAGTTGTGAGCCTTTGAACGCAGTGTACTTTGTCAGTAAGGGTGTGTTCTCTGACACACATTGCACGTGCCTCTGGGAATTTGTGGGTTTTCCATCTGTAGTAATAGTTCTTTGTTAAATTGCACATTCTACTAACTTTGAACCAAGGTGGTGCTGGCTGAAGAGTAATGACTGAAGTTTTAGTGCAGAGCTTGGCCAGGAGAGATGATTGGGATCTTGTTCTCAGCTGGGGTTTTGTGACCTGATTTAAGGAAAAGCTGTGAATGGCATTCTTCAAGATATTTTCAAATTAATTTTAGAAGGGCTGGTGCACAGTGTTGAGGTTTAGAGATGCAATGAAGGCCAAGTTAGTACCAAGAGTTTGATTACTGTGTGTCCAGCTCAGTGTTGTGTTAGGTGATATGCCTGCTCCTTGTCTTCCTAGACAGGTATTATGTAGGTCACCTTTCTGGCTTCTTTATTTCTATGAAATAAATTTTTCATTGCATGTTTGCAGATTGATCAAAAACTTAATACTTCATATTATTAGGGGATGATAATAAGGAAATGATGTTACAGCTTGAATAACTAAATAGTTTGGAATTTGTATTTTCTTCATCACCACCACCTTGTTTTTCACAACAGAAGCACAAGAAGAGGGTATTCAAAAACTGTCTTGATGAGTACAATGTGTTTGAGAATGTAAATTCTATTGTCATTAATAATATTGTCATTAAATTAAAATTGTAATTAATAATATTGTCATTAAATTCTATATTGTCATTAATAGGCCTTGTACTACCCTTTTGGTCACCAGCCATTTGTGCTGTCAATGTGGTTAACACTTTGTCTGGTTTGATTACTCTGAAGTGGCTCACCTCGAGACAGTTTCAGCTGCTTTGTGAACAGCAGAGTTTTTCATTCCCAGGCCTATTGTGCTATACAAGTAAATTGTGTTACAATTTCAGTTTATTCCTTTGGTTCCTAGAACTGTAGCTTGTTCTTGTAATAGCCTGAATGTAGCGCCATGGTCTAGTGGCGATGGTAGGGTTGGACTCGATGACCTTTGAGGTCTCTTTCAACTAGGTTGATTCTATGATTCTATACTAGATGCTGAAGGATGCCTATTTCATATTTTGCCTGTATATACCTCTTATCCTAATAAATAATTAATGCAGATGAGTGTTCAGAATTGACATATAATATTGTTTATGATTGTTTCATTGTCTGTGTCAGTTCTACTTCACTGCTTTGTGGCTAGATTTTACTCTATTTGATAGACAAGTTTTGTCTACCAAAAATTAACCATTTGCACAGCTGTCAGTTGCTTTTCTTTGTTGTAAACCACTTAAACATCAACTTAGAAATATATAAATGTACTGAGTACTCAGAGGTTGTAAGTGGAAGGCTATAGTGGCTTAAAAGAGTCCTCTGTACATTACAAAGACCAACACAGGTCCAGATCATTTCTCCCTTTCTTTGCCACCCTGTCCAGAAAGAGACACCCTTAAATGAAACTCTCTGTGTTTGGTTGGTTCCATGATTTTTCTTGTAATGTACCCCTCCAAGTCCTAGACAATGTCAAATCAGAAAAACAAGCAAACTATTTATATGATTCAGGATGCTGTTGGCACTCACTACCATTTTATCTAAAGGCAAAAACTATCAACATTCTTGCACCTGTGTTTTTCCTTGAAAGATATCATGGGAGAAGTTGGGGGTAGCATCTTGTTTCTTTTGCAATTCGGCAACACTTATAGACTTAATATTTCAGGATTGGAATTAAAAGGTTTCAGGAGTGAAAAGTAAAATGTTTCTAATGTGGAAATACTTACTTTATGAGAAGAAATCATTACTGTATGCCTCCAAAATAAAACAATTCTAATACAAAGCTTGAAAGCAAAAAATGCAGATACAGGTATATTCTGTTAAATAAGTATGCACTCTATCCTGCCATCTCTTTATGAAGTGGCTTTAAATGGTGTAAACTTCACTCTGGATCTGGGCCTGACTTTGGATTTGTTTTTCATTGCTGAGGGGCATATTTATTTATAGGACAGTTGGGTTAGGAAAATTCTTGGACTGCTAAAACCTTGTAGAAATGGAAAAAGCATAAATAATTGAAAAACTGCTCAGCCTAATTCAGCAGAATGTGACATTAACCAGTATTCTATTGCCAGTAAAAGCTATGTCCACACTAGGACATTTTTGAACTATAGCTAGGCCAAATATTGTGCATCTGAGTCTTTGCCACAGCAGAAAAAACTGACTTTCATATTTTTTATTCTATTTGTGTTCCTGGAGGAAGCCAGTGAAAAAGATTCACTAAGTATAAAAACCTCAAAAAATCGACTAAAGTAACAGTCAGTTGTGCTTTATGTAGAAAATAAACTGTGGTATCACAAATGGATCTGGATGAGCTTTCAAGCATCTCCTGCTTGCCTCAGGCTGATTAAACCACCAGGCAATTGTCCAAGCATAGCAGGCTTGGTGACTCTGCCTAGAGTTGAAAGGGGAGAAGTAAATGATGAAACTTTTACTCTGGAAAGTGCTTGGTCTCTGCCAAAAGGTTCTTTCCTTCCCCATGTGGAAGTTGTATAGCAATGGAATTATGTTGTCAGGGTTTTAATCTCTGAATTGGGGGATTATTCTAGCAATTCACCCTTCTTTATTCAGGACTGAAGCTGTGGGTACTGTCAGAAAATATTAATGGAGATTTGTAGCTTTCTGCTAACAGCACTGGTGTGAGAAACCTTTTGCACACTCCACTGTGATTTGTGGGTTTTATGATTTTGGCCATGCTATCAGCTGCAGTGGTGAAGAGAACTGTGATCCTGCTGCCTCTATTTAAAGAGAGAATAGCCATGTGCAATGAGATACAATTAGTCTTAATAATCAAATTAAATAGACAAAAGAATTCAAGCAATATCCTTATCATCAAATTGTTCTTCTCTCTATATATCTATGTAGTTTATTGCACATGGATACTGTGGACAAAACTGTTGAAAGTTGAGACAAGCTAAAAGGAGGGAAGCCCTATTGATGCAAGCCTACAGCTGGAGAGAAATAAGTTTTCCCTAGGAAAGTGGTTATCAGTGTATTTAAGTTTTTATATGCATAATTATGCTTGGATAAATTGTTATATTTATGAGATTTTTAAACATGCCTAATCATTCTTGCTCATATCATCTTTCCAGAAAAATTTAAGTTTCTGAATAAACATGTAAACGATGCATATTAAAGCAGTGGCCAAATTTTTTGGCAGTTGTGATTCCCCCATGGTTTAACTTCTGCCTGAAGATTTTTCAGGCAGAGTACTAGGACCAAAGAGCTTCCAACTTAATTTTAGTTGTTCAGCATGTTCCTACAGACATCTTTATGTGAAAACCTTCTCTAGGTCAGTTTGGATACGTAGCTTCTCCTGCCCCCAAAACTAGCTTAATCCAGGGTTGTCTACGATATGGATGTTACAGCATGGAAATGGCACTGTTTTACAGAACTGTTACTACTTTGCAAAGAGCAGAGCAGAAGTTGCTGTGTTTTGAATCAATGATGCATATAGTTCAAGTGCTGTGGACTTTTAATGCAATATTCTAATGTCATGCCCTCTCTGTCACATGAACCACACTATCAATTTTCAAAAAGCAAAATACATTTTCCCCTATACAAAAAGGATGTCAATAGATGGTAATAATTGAGAATCTATTATAATCTGTTTTGTTTCTGTAATATGTATTACTTTAGAAATATGGAAACCGAGGAATTTCTGGGGTTTGCAACTTAACAATCATCATAAAAGACAAACCAACAGACTCCTAATTTGGGTGGACAAAAGCAGATAAGATGTCTTCTGCAAATCTGTTTTAATCAGAGGTCAGATAAATTTACTCACTTTAAAATTATTCTATCAAAATGCAGGTTTCCAAAATCTGTCATGCAATGTTATTTAAATAAAGTAAATTAATATCTTTTCCATATTATTTGAATACTTTGGTTCCATATCTTACTGTTTTCGTAAGTGTTTGTATTTAGCAACCCTGAAAATAAATTTTGAAAGAAGCAAAACTCTTTTATATCTGTGCTTACTCAAAAGGAACTCAGGGTTCAAAGACGGAAACATTAGCCTCAGCGCTCACTTTTATTTGAGGTCTTTATCTTAATCTTTCTTCTTTTGGCTTTTTTTTTTCATAGTTCTCTGTGCAAATCTTTGCACAGAGGTCTTGTAGCACATCAGAATTGCAGTCCACAAAATGCAGCTCACTTTCACCATTTTCTTTAAGAATGGCAGTTTTTTGTAGGCTTGACTAAGACAAAATTTCCTTGAATATGTGGGAAGCTATTTGAATGTTATTCACATGTGAGTTTTTGTGATGTTAATTTTGTCTCCATTTCAACATACCTTTTCTCTGAGTTTTAAGTCCTATAGTAAATACTATTTTTAGATTGCATCTGAGTCAACTGCTTCAGTAGGATGTCTTGCTCACTGGCAAGATTAGTTTGATGTTAAACTAAACCAGATTTGGTTACAGAGCAGTCAGATAAGCATGAAGCAATGACAACAAAACAAAGTGAATTTTCTCATCCTCTGCTTTTCCGTCAAGCTTCAGCAATATTATTTTAGTCTGTGTTATGAAGATTGTTTTGCTGTTTGAACTTTGAAAGTGTATCAGTGTAGTGCCTGCACCTTTCAAGCAAATCAGGGTGCTCAGACATACCAATTACACAGTTACTTCTGTTGATTCTTTTAGAATTCATTAAGAACATTATCCACCATTCTTCCCACTTTTTATCTGGCTTGGTCCTCTTGAAGAAGAGGAGGGAGAGTCAGAGGTATCAGCTAGGGAAAAAAATAAAATCCATTTGAGCACAATATACGGGGATTTCTTTCAAATTCTCACCTTTTAGGCAGTGGAGTTGTTAGTCATTCCTTTGAGTCAAGAAGACACACATGCTCTAAAATGAATTCTCTTGCTTTTGACAATTCCCTTGCCACTTGATGGTGATGGTGATTCTAAATATCTTATATGGCACTGTGCATGAGTAAGTCAGGGGTTAAAGTATTGTGCAAGGAGATAAAAGTCTGATGTTTAGCCCTAAGTATGTTCATAAAAAATAGAATTGCTAGAATGATTTCCAGTAAGCTAAAATTTCCTAACTTTTACTGTTGCAATGCCAAATTAATTTAGCCTAAGATAAGAAAAAAGGCCTTCTAAAAAAAATAATTCTTGTGGCTTAACCATCTAGGATCATAACTAAAACAATGGTATTTACTAGTAGGCTGACAAAATAATTGTATTGTGGTAATAGAGCATTCAGTGGAAATTTAGGAAAACATAAAATTATTTTTAAATAGAATTTATGAACCATAATACTTAAATAAATATTCATGAGCTTGAACACACATCACTTTACCTTGTGACTGCATAGCAGTTTTTGTTGATGGTGCTGCTTATTGAACCTGTTTTTATTTGGGGATGACTGGCTGCTATTCTTGTATTCTCTGAGGAGAGAATCTTTCTGTAGTTCCAGTTTAAGAAAACACTTTTTCATTTCCTTCTATATACATGGCATATTTAAAGCTGATTAGAAAACTGATGTCTCATTGGAAATGTATTTAATGCATATGAGAGGAGAAGAAAGTGATGAAGCTGGAATGGGCAATTAAAAACCACAGAATTTCTGTGTAGTTTTCAGAAAACATCTGTAAAGATTTTAAATGGAGTGGTTTGATTGTTTGGCAGCCTGTGGGGGAAGGCTTAAAATGGTGAGAGCCATTTAGTCTGTTTTCTTCTTTTTGGCATTCTGCTCACGAGAGAGATGAGGATGGGAGTGTTGTTATGGGACTGGTAACAGTTTCTAATGCAAAGTGTCTCAGAAAATCAGTCAGAGAATTCTTAATCAACTGTAATACCATGCCTCAAAGAAATGGTATCATGCTAATGTGTCTAGCACAGCATTTTAACAGGACAGATTCTCCCTTGGCCAACTGGGAGAATCAACTTCTCACGGTTCACCAGAGGTTCTGTTAAAAATAGCTGGAAAACTCTGCACGTGTCCTATACTGTCTAGGGAGTTAGGAGCAGGCAGAATCTTCCTCCTGAGCTTGTTTGTAAAACATACAGATTGTTTTCTTTGGTTAGGAGAGGGTACTGCCAAGAAGTTTCTTTTGATTAATCTCTAGTTCTTTAGCCAAAAATACTGTAAGCATTATTCAGTCTCAAAATCATATTCACTGTATTTCATATTAATAAAATAATGTTTTTAAGATGATGAATGAACTTGTTCTAACAGCCTCACCATGAGTATTTTCTTAGACTATGCAGGAAAAGGATGAAAGGATATGTTAGCTGAGAGATGTCTTTCCTATCCACAGATTGTTTCTGTCTGTAAGTGAAGGCAGCTGTTTCAGGGAGCAGATGACAGTGTATAAATGTATTGAAGCTTCTCTGCATTTTTCAAATCCAGCATGTTATTCAAATATTGCTTCAAAATAAACATTAAGATCAGGTAGCATTTATACCACCATAGCAAAATTCATTGTCATATGTTCTATTTTACTGCCATTCAGTCTGTATTAGCTCCCTTTGGAGAGCAAACCATCCAGTCCAGTGAATGTGGCAGGACTCTTGCCAGAATAGTAGTATCTGATCACAACTATAATTCAGGTTAGATAGATTAAGGTTGCAGAGGACTCTTGCTGTCACTACTGATTTACTAAGTTTGCGAGCTGATAATAATTAATTTAGCTTTTTGTGTAATAAAATCCCTATCTAGTTACCTGTCCATTTACCTAAGCAGTATGTATTCTCTTCTTATCTCACTGTACACAGGAAATTACACTATACATATATAGACTCTTCTGTTAACATGCAAAAATATTTTCAGTTATATCCTTTATCATCAATAAGTTTCCAAATTTAAATTTCTTTTGCTAAGAATGTTATGCTAGCATCTTAATATATTTCAAAATTTCTTCTTGAGAAGCAATATATTAGATGTGATTTCCTGTATTTTATAATTACCTTATTTTGTCACAATTACGTGGACGCAGGGTGAATAACACTGTTAGTCAGAAATCCTATTCAGGCACATATTTAATGAGGTATGAGGTCTTCTGTTAAGGGGAAGTTTGTAGTTTTTATAAACATTTGGCAATTTGGCAATAATATTTGCAAATAATCATTTGAAAATCAGGATTTGCCACTGGTTGGGCTCTCTTGTGTGTTATATAAATGATGCTAGTAGTAGCTAGTGTGGGAGTCTCATAAAATATAGTGGGCCAATTTAAACATGAGTCACCTGCTCATTTTTTTTTGTCTGCTTTTCCTCAAGAAGCACTTTTTGTCCCTCTTTCCCCTTATAATTATTTTAAGAAATTATTAGGTTGGGGGAGTTATCACATAAGCCTGTTGAATAAAGTTAGGAAAGCTTGAAAAGCTGAGTTGAGCCTCTCTGGGGATGTATAGGCTTTTTGCCTTCCTCGTTTTTGCTTCTAGTTGTCAGAGGCATAACCTTTTCTAAAGGAAAGATTCAGAGGTGATGGACATTGGGATATTTTTCCTGCAGAAGTAACCATAGCACATGATCTGATGTCTCACAATGTACTAGAAAAAACTGAAGGGGAGAGCATAAACTGCTTGGAGCAGTGTGTGTTAAATTAATTGGTATTTATGAAATAAAAATTGCTATTTTTATGTATTAGGTTTTTTTTTTAACCTGTACCAAGCATTTAAGATGAAAAAATATCGTTACCTCCAGTATGATTTTATTTCTGATTTAGAAGTGATTTATTTACTTAAAAGGCAAACTCAGGTTGAAGGGTGAAATTAATTTAGTTGAAGTTCATTCTAGAGGGATTTTGGTCATATACATTTCATATATATGATTTTCCACTTGTAGATATTGTACACTGATAAAAATGTTTCTTAGTCTCTGAGTAAGTGGCTACTGAGGTGAGAAAAGACTCTGATTTAATGCCTTTGCAAAAAGTAGGCATCTGCATGAACTGAGCCATTGCCTACACTATTTAGCCTGATGAGTAGATACCTGGCATGCCTAGAAGTGAGCCAACCAGCACACATGTAGGTTGGCAGCAGCAACAGAACTGTGCTGCCTTTCACACAGCTCGGTATAGCAGGTCAAACTTGAGAGCTCCTTCATTTGTGAGAGCTCGAACTTCATTTGAAAAGTTTCTAACACTTTTATTTACTGTATGGTTTAGCAATGCAGATTTCTTATGCTAGGCAGTATAAATGGACCCTACACTTTTCAGTGGAGTATGCTTAAATAACTTACACTTTGCATATACTTCTCCCAGCCTGCATCAATACTGTAGGAGTGTGAACAAAGTCTGTTATTGCTGCTGTTACACAGAAGATGCTCAGCTGTATCTTTTAAAATCGGCCCATGCATGCAACTCAAGTCCAAGAGTCACATCGTCTTCTCTTGTGGCTTCCCTAACTATTGTTCCAAGAAAAAGTAATTGATATTGTCTAAAACTGTCAGTTTAGAGTTAAATACATGTCAAACATTTCTCCAATGTAAATAGAAATAACTGAAATCTGATTGTTATTATATTTTTCTTCTTAGATTGAGACCATTTGTGTACAGGTACCCATGTTAGTATCTTGCCTTGATTCTGTGCTTAGATGACTTTCTGTTGGTCAGAGGATACACTTTTATTTATTTCCAGTTTTCATTTTCTTGAAGATATGGAACTGCTATATCTTTATCTGTAATAGTATGACACTGAACTATTCTGTCTTCTGCACCTGATGGTTTTCTTGCATTCTGTCCTTTCAAAGTCTTATGATTTTTTTTTTTACTTTTTTTTTTTTGTTTTATTTTTACATGCCACTGGCCCAATTCTCCTAAGGTTCAGACAAAACCTGTCCCTTATACAGGATCTCTGAATTCCAGAAGCATTCTTGCTTTCTGAAATGAATATGAAACCTTGTTCCTGACATCATCATTTCAGCCAGATGTTATAATTCTGTGTTCTGTTCATTCTGCCAGCCTGGCATTGTATAAGCTATGTAAGATCTTTCAAATTGCATTGCTTTACATCTGCATTATCATACTCAAGTGGTGGCATTATAAAGGATTTCTTCACACCAGGGTAAGCAAACTGCCATAACTGGTCATACACACAACCTACCCCAGCTGCAGAGAACATAGTAAACCCCCACAAACTTTTAAGTATTTCCATGAAAGCATGTTCTCCTGCTTCCTTTTTGGCTTGGCACATTCATTGCTAATTAAAATCTTCAGCCTTAATGCTTATGATATGGTTAAATCTCCCTGAGAATGAAAGGAATTCTGAAACAGCATTGGTGGTGGAATTAGAGTACATACATCACTGATATTTACTAGGAAGGTCTTTGAAAAATATTTTTTTCCAGCAATTTCATGTTGACAATTACCAGGCCCAAAAGAGACAAAGTGCTATCTCCACATCCTTTAAACTTATTTTTGCAGAGGATAAAAATTGCATCATCTGAGATCTTGCAATCGGTGTTTTGATCGTAAGTGTTCCTTGTTTTAGTAACATGTCACTAGATTGTGACATGAGACTGTGCAAGTCTTACTATTTCTGAAATAGTGTAACATAGAGACTGAGGACATCTTTCTGGTTCCAGAATTCTTTAGAGTCCTTCAAGTCCCAACCTATATGTGCCAATGTGTTTGCTGTTCATGTAGTTTTTTACTTTCTTAGAACAGCTGATAGTCTTTCTCTGCAGGTGTTGATATTTTGGGATTATAAAATTATGCATTGTTGAATTGTTCAGTAAACTGCTTAAGGTTATCCCTCACAATGGATGCATGAAGTTATCCCTCATGACTTATTATTAATAATTCCCTTATGCATGGATTCTAGAGCTACTGAGCACCAGTTTTGAAATTAGCAAACCCTTATAAAGCTTGGAATCATCTCAGTCAATGACAAGATCACTTTTTTCACAACATTGTGACTTGTAGTGCAACAGCTGATGTAATAATGGGTGTGTATAAATAAATTGCTAGTTTCCTGGCAAATACTCTGATATCACTGTGTTGCCTTCTCTGCTGTCAGATTTCTTCAAGATGGTTACAGCTTTTTTTTTTTTTTTTTCAAAATTCTCCTTCCATTCTGATTCTTGTAAGGAGGCTGCATAAGAGTTATGTGTACGTGTAATCTCATGCAAGTATTCCTGGCATTTCTCTAGCCTAGTCATAATATATACTGGATTTCAGGACTGGTGTACAGAAAGTTTATAAACAAAATCGCAGTTGCTATGGGTACTCATATTGTCTCTGAGAAAACAAGAGTCTATTTCATCATGTAGTTTTACCTCCTGAGCACCACAAATCATTTTCGATTTTCAGTAAAAGCCAGAAAAAGGCAATGGTACAGCTTGTATGTGATCTTTCTTGTCTGAATGCCAATACTGCAGTAACTATAGCATAATTTAAAATTTTTTCAATTGCCTTTAATGGAAGTTTTTTTGAGTGGCAGGGTCCTGTCCAGGTACAGTTTGAATCCCAAATGGTGGTCTTTTTTCCTTCTTCTTCTTTTTTTTTTTGTTTTTTTTGGTCTTCCTTTGCACCAAAGAGCAGAGTACAGCTATAGGCTGATTTGAATACCAAGGCAAACTCTCCTGCTTCCATGTTCCTCCATATTGTGCATGTTCAACATATTTAATCCACAAGTGTCCAGTTGTTCTAGTGTTTTCTTGACATGTCCATGTGCACAGTAAGACTGCACAGAAACCCTGCACCATTGAACACAGGTTCTGGAAATACACTCTGTGCAAACCAATCCATTCACACAGACCTCTTCAGTTACCTGAATCATTGAAGACAGTCTGTCAATTATATTGGGCCCAGTCCTGCTCTTGGCCACTGCTTTTTCCTTCACATCTCCCTTTGGTCAGAGAAGGGTTATTGATCACCTGTAAAACTTGGCCATCTCTTGGGAGGTGCTGTTACTGGATGGAGTTGTGGTTACTGCTTGACATTAGCTTTGAGGCTTGGAAGAGCCAATGCACAAGGGAGCACGAGCTGATGAGTTGTCCTGACAGGTAGCCAACAGCTTGTGATTGATCATGTCTCCCTGAAACTGTACGTGGGGTTAAGCAGCACTTGAGGCAAACTGTTCTGAACTCCTTCTGGAATCCCAGACCATCCTGCATTTAAATAGAATGTCTGCAGACTTTTTCAAATGGCAAAAGGGAGTTAGAAGTAACAACTCAGTTAAACACAGACTATATTGATCTCTGGTGTGAATCCTGTTCCCTCGTTCTTGACTATATTCTGGTGTTCCTCCTACATATATTCTTGTGAGTCTTCTGCTAATGGTGGTTTAACTCCAGACACCCACCAAACACCACACAGCTTGCTCACTCCCCCACCAGTGGGATGTGGAGAGAATCAGAAGGGTAAAAGCTAGAAACCTCAGGTTGAAATAAAGTCAGTTTAATAGGGGAAGCAAAAGCCACACACATAAGCAAAGTGAAAAAAAAGAATTTAATTCACACATAACAGTTCCTTGGGAAGACCAATGCCATAACTCCAAATGTCCTGCCCTTTCTCCTTCCTCCCACTTTATATACTAAGCATGATGCCATATGGTATGGAATATCTCTTTGGTCAGTCTTCAATGGAAGAAAATTGAGTTAGGGAACCTTTAAACTGTGTGTATATAAGTCCATGGAGCCTGACAGAAGGAATCCATGAATGCTGAGAAAGCTGGCTGAGGAAATTGCAAGATTGTTCCTGAATATCTTTGAAGGGTCATGGTGACCAGAAGAGGTTCCTGATGAGCAGAAGAAAACAAGCATCACTTTTTTTCTTCAGGAAAGGCAAGAAGGAGGATCTGGGGAACAGGAGGTCAGACAACTTCCTCTCAGTCCACAAGAAAGTGACGGAGGAACATCTTGGAAACAATTTCCAGATGCATGATTGTTATTAGGAGTAGTCAACATGGATTACATGCTTAACCAGCCTGATATCCTTCTACAATGAGGTGACAAGCTTGGTAGGTGAGGGAAGAGTAGTGGATGTTTACCTCAACTTCAGTAAGACCTTGGCATTGTCTCCTGTGAAATCCTAATAGAACAACTGACAAATTATGGGTTAGGTAAGTGGATAGTGAGGTGGATTGAAAACTGGCTGAACTGCTGTGAATTTTTAGCATCTGGCCTTGAGTGTCTTAAATAATGCTTTTACCCTATATATTAAGAGACAGGAATGAAGTGTTGTGTGGTCAGAGGAGAGTAGTTCCTTTGCAAAAGCCTTAGTTGCTTCACAGCCAGAACTGAATGTATTTTGACAGTTGTTCGTAGCATGAAGGCAAAGGGAATTAAATGTTATGTTCTAAACCAGGGAATTATTTATTGCAGTTTGTTCAGATTATTTTGACTTCCGGCAACCTTCACGGTCAATATTAAAAAATGTTTAGTTTAATGATTTTAAGTATTGTTTTACAGAAATGCGGCTGCTATATTAAATTTCTTTATCACGGTGTTAAAAGCAAGATAAGAAAAAATTCAGAGCTGGACAGATGGGCTGTTGTCATAATACTAATAAAGCAGAGAGAGCATAAAATGAATGCATGTAAGGGACATGCTGGTGACTAACCATAATACTAATAAAGCAGAGCGAGCATAAAATGAGTGCATGTAAGGGACATGCTGGTGACTAAATGCTATTTTCCCTGTGTTTTTAGAAAAGGGAAAGATAGGATAAATGAAAAAAAAAAGATTAACTCAGGGCTCACATAACCAGGTTGATATACTTGTAATCACTTTGAAAGATTGTGCTATGAAGATCTCAAGACAGTTGTTTCAGGCACATTTTTGTGTACTGATTTTAACATTCATCCAGCTAAGTACTGCCCTGCATGGGAGTACCCTCGCCTACGTCTGCAGTTGTTACTTCTGACTTCACTATTTTGGTCAATGTCATAGCAGATAAAAGCTCTCTCTCTGTCTCTCCTGTCCCAACCCCTTCCCCCAATAGCTTGATGATGCATTGAGTAACAGTTGGCAGCTTTGTTAGTTGTTTTGAAAGCTAGAAAAACCCTTTTTGTACCACAGAGACTAAATGCTATTTGTGAAATAAGTGATGTTGTATGCTTTGTCAGTTAATTGGCTGCTTTCTCACATGCTTTTGGAAAATCCTAATAGTCCTCATGCATTTCTTCCCACCATTCCCTTCCCCTACTTTCACACTCCAGAAGATACCTCCAGTTTTTCTATTGTCATGTTGCTTGAAGAACTTTTGTCTTTCAGCATCCAAACGCTGTTCCCAGAGGAACAACCAGAAATTGTTCACCCTGACTCATGTGAAACTGAGCTAAATCTCTTCTGATCAAAAGATTTTAAAACTGTTTTTCTGAGAAAATAATGTCTGACACTGTAATTTCCATTTGAAAACAGCTAACATCTGTGGAAAGTACATAACCAATGCCTAAGGAATTTCTGCGAATCAAGTCCATGTCATGTTTGACTTTTCTCAGTTCTCCTATAGAAGAAAAGGGAGGGCAGGCGGGGTGAGGGTGGAGGGGAGAGTGAAGCCTCTGACCCAAGACTGAGCTAATTTTGGTTTCTGCATACACTGATAGTATCAAGGGGTTGTCTTTCTCCCTTTCTGCTGTTTCTCGCTATTTTTGGGACCACTCTACACTTGCAGCACTTGTTCCCTTGTCACTGGTTCACTGTGGGTGAGCCAACATCTTGAACAGTGAGTTAAGAATTAGTTGATTCAGTAGATTAACGCCATGTTTGTACTGCTCACATGATACCACTGATCCTGTGGGATCTTCCCCTTAACTATTTTGACTCATAATTGACGGCAAATGCTTAGGGAGGTGGCAGATGACAGAACATTTTGCTGTTACAGGAAAGGCTTGTTATAGGAGGTGTGCCTGTGTATCCATGCACAGCAAATCACAAGGTTTATTTCCATCAACTAAACGATTTCAGTAGTCAGGACTGGGTTGTAATTTGGTACAGTAGCAAAAATGATGTGCATAATGTTATTCTGTAACGTGTACATACCATTCCTGGAGTTCAGCTTGCTGACTTCTGAGAGTTTTTAATGCCTTTTTATGTTCCAGAATTTCTAAACCAAATCTCCTGGTATTATCAGAATTGGTATAAATTATACGGTGGAATGCAAGCTATGTAGCTGTTCTGATACTATCCAAAGGCCAGACACATTCCACTAGGAATTTGAAGTCTTGAGTACTTTCCTGAGTTGGCTAGGGAAACTTTCATCCACAGGGAAGCACGTACACTGCTTTATTGATAAGTGATTTCAGTATGAATGGGATCCATTCTCTTTAGACAAACCATGACTTCTTTGAATACCAATTATTTTGCACGTCTGTCTTTTCTTTTTCTCATCAAATTAAGCTAAGAAAAGGGACTGTAATTCTTTTCTGCCTTTACAGTCTTAAGAGTTTTCTTATTAAGTGGTATTCTTTTCTCAATAAGTTTTGATGGTTTGTCTCATGCCATCCTCAAAGTAGGAAATGTCCTCTGTTCCTCAATTTATCTATCTTTTTAAAAGCTCCTTATTGGAAAAGCATGTATATAAAGATAAGAATGGCTTATAAGATATCAGAATATATCATATAATATATGAAATTCTGATTTCATATGTATATTAGTAGGACTGAAAGGAGGTTTAGATCTGTTTGGGGACCATTACTGCTCCTGATCTGTAATGAGCAGCTTCATAGCTGAGAGTTGGAGATTCGTTTTCTCATGGTATGCCAGTAAGTAGCTTTTAACTGAAATAAAAAGGGAGACTTTTTTTCCCACCCACTGGAGAGTGTATAGCAAGCTCTTTGCAAGGTGGAAAAGGAGGAAAAGATAGCCCTTGAATGCATCAAACCCCCAAATTAGATTTGTGTTCTCTCTTCTTTTGATTATGAGATAAAAATTGAAAATCAACACAATGGTGAGTAGGCAAATGTTAATGTGTTTTCCATATGTCTTCAACTAGTGTTCCTCATCACTGAATACTTTATGTGCTCACTCACTTTATGTGCTACACTCAGTGGTGTTTCAGATATAGAGCTTATTTAAAACCTTGCACTTTTTTAACATATTAATTTATGCAAATGTTATTACCATTTTTATTTGGAACAAATGTAACTGGGCATCTATGAAGTGTTCCAAATTTCTTATTCTCTTTTTAGGAGATAATTATATGCAGTTGTCATGTAGCTTCTTGTACCTTGGCAATAAGGATTTTATGCCGCTATGTAGTAATGTGTTATTCAGAAGACTGGCTTTTATAGCACTTTGTTGGGTTTTTGTTTTTTTTTAATTTGAGAGCAGCTCAGGGTCCTCTGCAAACATATCTGTGGTGAACTGACAGCAACTGCAGACAGGTGCCAACACAGTAAAATGTACACAATGCTCAGAGTTCTCATTTGTCTGAAGTGATAACAAAGATGAATGGTTTGAAAGAGTAGGTCTTTTCACTTGGAGAGTATCATTACATTTTATGACTGATGCAAACTGGCAGAGTATTGTTACTGAACTAGTTAAGTATTTGTCTAGTGACTAAGCAGGGAGTCATAGTTGAGGGTCATCTGGCACTTTGTGCTTAATTCAAGAATGCTTCAAAATATCTTATTTTGTCCTGTTAACCTCTCTCACATGAAAATACAGAAACAGTAATTTTGAGGGAAAACTTTTTGAACTGAACTCTAGGTGTGGGTGCATATTTCTCTGTGTTTACTTCTGTTTGACAGAACAGAAGCACAGATGACATTATTTGCTAAATAGTAGTATCAGCTGTTACAAAAATACCTCACCTTTATACAAGAAGAGACTTCTAAGATGTACTACTACAACTGGGTATACTCCAGATAGTGTCTATGTCTCTGTATCAGTTCCCAGCTCTTACAGACTCTCTGAACTCTTGAAAACTTGCACTTTGGATACCTGTCATGGTTAAACCCCAGCCAGCAGCTAAACCCCACACAGCCTCACTCAATCCCCCAGCAGTGGAATCGGAGAGAGAGACAAAAAGGTAAAAGCTAGAAAACTTGTGAGTTGAGATAAAGCCAGTTTAATAGGGAAAGCAAAAGCTGTAAACACAAGCAAAGCAAAACAAGGAATTAATTCACTGCTTCCCATGGGCAGGAGGTGTTCAGCCATCCCCAGGACAGCAGTGCCCCATCCTGCATAATGGTTACTTGGGAAGACCAACGCCATCACTACAGATGTCCCCCCTTCCTCCTTCTTCCCCCAGTTTATATTCTGAGCATGGTGTCCTATGGTATGAAATATCCCTTTGGTCAGTTTGGGCCACCTGTCCCAGCTGTATCTCCTCCCAATCTCCCATGCATCCCCAACTTCCTTGCCAGCCTGGCAGTACGGAAAGCAGCAAAGGCCTTGGCTCTGTGTAAGCTCTGCTCAGCAATAACAAAAACATCTCTGCATTATCAACCCTGTGTCCTGCACAAATCCAGGACAGCCCTATACTAGCCACTGTGGAGAAAATTAACTCTACCGTGGTCGAAAGCAGCACAGCACCATCTCTGTGTTCCTTGAAAGTTTTTCAAGATGCTGCGGCACAAGCAGGTTCAAGACATTCTACATATCTTCACAAAACAGGATCCAGGTTTATATGAAAAAAACAAATGAAAGTCTTACAAGCTTTTAAACAAGCAAACAATTCAGAATGCAGTTTCCATGCACTTCACATTATGTGACAGTTACCAAGCTCTAGGTCTCCCAAATACTACAGATTTTTAAAGCAAAATTGTGTTAAAATTGGGCTTCTTCTGAGCATGTGATGTTATAACTCTTTTGCCTTGTGCAATCTAATGTGGCACTTTTTCATTTAGGGTAAGGAAGGCTGCTGAATTTCTTTAGCTGTTAATAATATTTTAAGTTTAGGAGTTACAGAAAAGTGTGTTATCCAAAGCAACAATTATTTTCCATGTTAGGAAGTACGCTGGTTTCATTTTTACAGATGTATATTCCTGCCTTACTTGAGATCATGAGAATGCCTTGAAAGAGTACCTCCTGATGATCCCTGCTTATTTTTGTCGTTGTCATGGGGATGTTTTGGATAGCACAGACTGGACTATTTTCAGATGGAACTGAGCTGGAAGGTAAAGTCCACCTGTGCATGTAACCCTCTGTAGCTACTGATGGCCAGCTGGTCCATGGGACCAGGTTAAGGCTAGTATTAAGGAATTCCCATTCTGTCTTGAGACACAGAAAGCAAGGATGCTGGCCTGATGCACTGTTTGGCTGCATATAGCCATTTTTTCATGCTGCACTGTTTGCTAAAGCTAAGCACAGTCCTTGACATAAAAGAAATCTTCCAACAGACATTTGAGGGACCTGCTGGACATGTGCAGTTGCCCTTCATTTTTGAAGTGAAGCATAATCCTTTTCCTCTGCAGATAATGTGCTTTGTTATTATGTAGACGATAATGTTTCAGAGTTGTTTTGTTTAGACATACAGTTGTTAAAGACTTGCTCCAAGAGTGTCACACAAGTAATTTTGTTCTAAAGACATAACATCTGCATTTAGAGGTTGGGTTTTTTTTAATCCTGGGTTTAATTGGCTTCAAATAAATTGCACATGCAGTTACTTTAATCTTCATGTAATGCAACTTCCTTTTTTCTGTCCCTAGATGGAGAGGATAGTTATGAGAACTAAACATACGAGTTACATATTAATATGTGCACTACAAATTCTTTTTAGTAATTGTGCTGTGTCCTTTAGAATAATGTCATTCTGTTGATCATTAGCTGTCATTTTCAGCATAAAATAAAATATACAGTTTATCGGGTTTTTTACATGTTTAAATTCTGTGCACAGTAATGACAAGCAATGAATGTTATTCACAGCATTCTGAAGCAGATAAGCCTGCTGATGTTGATTGTAAACTAATATAGCAAAATTCAACCAAAAAAAGTTTCTGGAAGATGTGCTTTAAGCCAAAATGACTTACAAGGAGAGGGGAACAAATATAAATTATTTCCCTCCTGTCTTTGCATGCATCCATCAAATCTCTGCATCCTAGCCAAAGAAATAATTTTCTTATGCCAGGAAAATAATATCCTTTAATAAAACTAAGAATCTAGTTGTCTTCCTCTATGTAACTTTGAGACGATTTCGCTGCTCTTCATAAAAGCTAACAGTGTTTTGCTTTTATTATTTGCTCTAGTTTTTGCAGGGCTTTCCCTGGCTTTCTGTCAGAATGTTTGATTGATTGTCACAGGGAAAGGGAGTGGAGAAGGAAATAAGCACAACTGAAGGCTGCACCTGCTGTCCTTGGAGTGGGAGAGATTGTGTTGAATTGTGTTTAATTCAGTGCCCCAACTGTGGTGAGGCAGAGCTTAAACTTTGAATTATACTCTGATTTTCTTTTTTTTTTTTCTGTGATGAATTGAGCTGGCAGCCATGGCGAGAATAATTGTTTCTATTTTAAGTGAAAGAGCTCAGGCAATTGCCTTGATACAAGACCAGTTTGGTCTTCATATCCATTCTGTCCTTGGAGCTTATGCTGGGAGAACATCATAAAACAGAGAGGAAAGAAACCCAACCAAGAACAGATCTTGCAGGTTTTGGTGTAGCTGGTTGCAGTCCGTGGGTTCACTGGCTGCAGCGCACCGCATGGAGGAGCAATTTGATTAGCAGCAATACGTCCAAGCCTAGTTAGCAACTCTGAGATTTAGTTAGTTTTAGGGCAGCATTTTCAGCTCCTCCTGGTGCTTCGGTGTGCTTACTAGTTTCCGTGGGAGTTGTGCAGGGCACTTTGCTGGCATTTGCTGGCCGGAAACTTGGTGTGAAATGCGGCAGGTCATTAAATTCTGAAGCAGAGTGACGGTTGTTGATGTTGAAAGGAGACGCTGTCTCCCAGTCCCAGTCCCTCCCCTCCCTCCCCGCGCTGCGCTGGCTGTGCCCGCTGGAGGCGCTCGGTGCTGCGCCCTAGCGGCCCAAAGTGGCATCGCTTGTGGGGAGAGTTCCCGTGGGAGTTGGAAAACTGTGAAGACCAGGAACACGCCAGAATTAAAGGCCTAGGGCAGAAAAAAAGAATTGTGGATGTATTGAGAAATAAGGAAGTCTATTATATGTCTTGTTATGATTTAGAGGAGGAAGCAGGGTGTGACTGAGCAATGAGGAAGGGGTAGCGTTCTTTATGGCATAGTAGTTTGTCCTGTGGCAATAATCTGAAATAAACTTAATCTGTATCAGCTATATGATATGACATGTGATACGTGGTATTTATTCCTGTACAAACACACTATAATATAATTTGGCAAGCATCAGAGCAATTTTGAGTGCTTCATCATTATCTTCAGAGGTGGGTGCTTCTGCTGATCTGTGCTTAAGACAGACATCTCTTCTTCACAATAAAATTGCCAATGGCATCAGCATTCATGCTCTAAATGTAAAAACAGGCGTTTTGTATCCCATCCTAGTTTGTAGTAATAGACTCCAGACTTCACATCTGAGTTCACTAATCCAGGCTGTGATTTTACATTATCTTCACAAATCAGAACATACTGTGGAGAAAGACTGAAAGACACCAGGAGGGGCTCATTTCTGCAGTCTTCTGACTGTAATGGCATACTGAAAGACCAAGACTTTGTACAGCATGGATTATGAAGCCCAACTTCAAATGCAATCTAAGGCAGAACTAGAGCTCAAAGTCTTTGCTTCTAACCATGTTTAGGGTAATTAAATTGTAATGAATGCATACTAAGATATTTTTGATTCATACGTTTACTCTGTTGAAGACTCATTACTGTCACGTGCCTTTCTGTGTTTTGCTTTTTGTTTCTGCCTGCATTTCAGCTTAATCAGATTTGTTTAAGCTGCCAGTGATAAGTATTTAGAGACACGATGGCACAAAAGGCATAGACACCACATGTTTGGAAGGAATATTCGAGGCTAATCCAGTAATAGATAGGCTATATTTGTGTTTATTATCTCAAGTCGCACAAATATTTTCATAGTAGAGAAGACAAAAAGTTTTCCTCACAGACAGCAACAGTGTCTTCAGGACTAAATAATTACATAGTGATTCAAAGGCTAGGTTTTTGCTATAGGAGCTTGATGAGGTTAGGCAGATTTATTTCTGTTAAGATGTAATAATGAAGGGGATGCTTTCAGGCAAGAAACTCCTCAAAGAAGTAACATGTAATAATGAAGGAGAGGCTTTCAGGCAAGAAACTCCTCAAAGAAATATTTAATTTACTGAGTACTTGCACAAAGAACCTGATTTCTTGATAGTGTTTTTAAATACAAATTGTAGCACACATCATGGGTTTTTTGGAATGCACATCTATTGAAGTGGTTCATACAGCATGTGATCAGCTAGCTGGGTAAGTAAGTGGTTGGATACTTGGGCTTTGAGGGCAGTAGATAGTGGATCATATGCTACTGAGATGATGGTAACAAGTGGAGCACCGTAGACGCTTATCTTAGGACCTATCCTTCTAACATCATAGATGGTTATCTTAGGACCTATCCTTCTAACATCCTTGTCAGTAACCTGGAGAAAAGGACAGACAGAGTGGACTCTTGTCATGTTTTCAGGTGACACAAATTGGGATGGCTGCTTGATATCCTTGAGGGCAGGGCTGCCATTCAGAGGGACTTGTGACAGACAGTGGACTCTTGTCACGTTTTCAGGTGACACAAACTGGGATGACTGCTTGATATACTTGAAGGCAGGGCTGCCATTCAGAGGGACTTAGCCATGCTGAAGGAACAGGCTTACAGGAACTTCATGAAATTCAACAAGGACAACTGCAATATGCTGAAGGAACAGGCTTACAGGAACCTCATGAAATTCAACAAGGACAACTGCAAAGTCCTGTATCTGGATGGGAGTAGCCTCTGCAATGATACAGATTGGGGACTGACTTGTTGGTAAACAGCCCTGAAGAAAAGGACTTGGGGATACTGATGGACAGAAAGCTACACGGGAACCAGCAAGGTCCTGGCAGCAAGGTGGATCCACAGTGTCCTGGGCTGTCTGAACAGGAGCATTGATCAGACATCAAGGGAAATAATTGCCCACCACTACTCACAACTTGTTGAATCACATCTCTAGATAGCATCCAGTGTTGATCTCTAACTCTACACCCAAATACAGGACAAACATCAACAAACCAGAGCAAGCCCAGTGAAGGGGAAGCAATATGGTCAGGGTTAGGAGCACCTGCTGTGTGATGACAGGCTGAGGGAATTGGACTTGCTCAGTCAGAAGGGGCATCTACAGGGAACCTAAGAGCAGCCCTTACAGTGCTTCCCAGGAGGTTTCCAGGAAGATGGAACTAGGCTCCCCACATGCATAATGGGAGCATGAGCGAAGAAGGGCACAAGTTGAAATAAGAGTTTTTTAGACTGGTTATAAGGCAAAAAAAATTTTCCCCATAAGGATGCACAGGCATTGTAGTAGAAGCCTAGAGAGACTGTGCAGAGTCCTTCCTTGGAGTCATTCAAAACCTGACTGCTAGGAAATAATTTTTAAAGGCAAGATAAACCCCAAATAAAATAATACAAAATCTTGAGATCAGGGAGGAGTGGCAGAGTTGAAAACCTTGTATCACATTGGTTCTCCATGTAGCAGGTCATGATAATGTTGTCAAAACTGCAAAAACTACGTGTACTAGGTGGTCACTTGAGTTACAAAGGGAACAACAAGGTAAGTCAATAAGTAATAGAGAAGTTAAGTAAATGTGTTCTTCACTTCATGTCACGTAGAACTTTGGTGAAATACTATGCCTGTTAATAAAGATAAGCCTCTGTCAGTGTCAAATGAGTGAGTGCTGAAAGCGCTCTATGTAAAAATTGTCACAAGAACCAGCTGTTCTATCCATCCCTTTTCACTGCTTTTCTTCTTTTCACTTTGCCTGTGATCCCATTGATTTGGAGATCTGGAACTCAGTTTGGGATAAGGATACTGAAATGCCCTGACATAGTCATTTTTATGCTATCAAATGAGTATGTCTTACCTTTTGACTCATAGATTAGCATCTGACCCTGTATTTTTGATAGCATGAGGCTTCAAATGTTTCCTCATCAAAATGAGAGTGAAGTATTGGTAAAGAAGTAATTGCAGACTCTCAGAAAGTAAAGTAAAGATTTTCTTTTTTCTCCTTTTTCTTTTTCAAGCAACACGTCTGAAAGAATGTTCTTTGGCATCTCTTTTTTTCCTGAAGGCCTTTAGAGGAGATCCCATGATATTTGCAAGAAAAGCAGTCCAATAATCGAGTCACACACAAGAGAATGACAATTATAATTAGCATTTATATAGCATATTTTATGACAAAGGCATTTCTCAAATAATTGACAATCAGTGGTGAAATGTAAAGTATTGAACAGCAGTGCCATGAAGAAAGACAGACCAACTGTACTGTAAGTAAGTCCTTACTCTTGGAGAGCTCCACATGGCATTATTGTGCTTTTCAAAGTGAAGATAAGATTTTGTTTTTTAAGGTTATGCTTTGCACACTCAAAAAAAAAGGAGTTGAGTCACCTTGGCTTTTGCTTGTCAAAATAATCAGGAATGATAGGTGAATTGGGACTGAGCCCACGTCTTAACAAAAGCATATTCGTATTTGGAAAGAAAATGTAAAATCCCATCTCCTGCTTTCCCCTCTCCCTTCCCCCAACTTTTTCTTTTCCTTCCTATACTCTTGTTTTCACTGTACTTGCTGATCTGGGAACTATTAAAATAGAACTAGAAAAGCTCTGTTGTGCTCCCAGACTAGCTGTGATACTGTCTTGTTGGAATCTCCATTTTTGAGATTTACCCCAGAGAGAATCAGTTGAAGTTGAGGTAAGCAAGTAAACTTTTGAGTACTTGACTTTGTTACTTAAGCATTAATTTGGTGCTGAAGAGGAGGAGTCACTAGGGGATCAGATGTTTTGCCTTTTCCTAAACAAATTTGATCTGTTTGAAACTTTTCATAACTGCACTTAGCTCGTTCTTCTTGCCTTTTGTTCTTAAAGGGGTAACACAAAACTGTCATTAACTGAATATATATATATTTGTTTAATATTTTCCTTCTGAAGGATCAAAGGATGAGTTTGTGTGGATGAGAAAACCTGAGGAACTTAGCAGGTTAGATACTTTCTGTGAACTCAAATCAAATGCTGTCTCTGTGTAAATGGAGATTGTGGAGCATCCCCAGAACAAGAGGAAGAAATTGGGTACCTGAACAGCATTACGGAAGCATCCAGTAGAGCAGGATAGTGTTCAAAGTCCCAGGAACTCTGGAACTTCTGTTCCCATGTTTGGTTTTGCACTGCAGGAACTCCATTCTGTTCCCATGTTTGGTTTTGCACTGCAACATTCAACATCCATTGAATGGCAGGAAAATTTAGGAAAAAGTCAGGCAGAAGCTGATGTGTCTTCTCATTTTTTGTATAACAGAGGTTTCCTAGGAAAGGTTAATCCTGTAAGAATATAAGAGGACAAAATCCCTGATCATGTAGGTGGTGCTAATGCATATTGGAACATTCTGTTCCCATGTTTGGTTTTGCACTGCAACATTCAACATCCATTGAATGGCAGGAAAATTTAGGAAAAAGTCAGGCAGAAGCTGATGTGTCTTCTCATTTTTTGTATAACAGAGGTTTCCTAGGAAAGGTTAATCCTGTAAGAATATAAGAGGACAAAATCCCTGATCATGTAGGTGGTGCTAATGCATATTGGAAAAGTTGAAGAGGACATTATTTTACTTATTTTTGGACACTTGACATACATTTAACAGAAATTTATACTTGCATCTACTTATCAAACCACAGTTGCCCCTGGCGAAGCATACCCTTGATAAGACAGAAGGATATGCATCTTGACATGGCTTGAGAAGAGCTGGTTTCTACAGGAATGGTCAAAGGGAAAGGGACCTGGATAGTCTGCCAAGGTTTCACAGGGAAGGTAAAATGTCTGTATGGAGTATTTTAGCAGAGAAGACATGGTCAGATAATGCACAGAAGGAAGAAGTGAGGTGTAACTGGCAGCAGAGAAGCAGGGATGGGAGTATATTTATCTATGAGAGAGGTTGTTAGGTAGCCAAATAACTGATATGTTTCCTTGAGATTTTTCTGGATAGAAGTTGGCTTTTGTGTGTTTTGTTGAAAGGTGGTATGTGATCTTTTAAAGGAAAGTGAATTTGCCCTAAGACAAAACAGGAGAGTGCAGTGTACAGTAAGACAAAGACAGCTCTGTGTGACCAAGGAGGATTTTTCCCATTGCTTCTCCTGAGAGACTGCTCCATCAAATGATTAATTTTTCATTTTTAGTTTTGAAGAGGAAAAACAGAATATGGTTTCTGGAACATTTTTAAAAATAGTATTTCAGTGGGAAAAAAAAAGAAGAATGGCATGCTTGCTCTCTGTATTCATCTTTCTGCCATTTGAAAGTCTTTTGACATCTGATGTGTTGTTTTGGGAGACTCCTATCTAACTGTATGGCCTTTTAAACATCTTTTAATCTAATTCTAATTGTACCTGTTGCATATACCTGGTCAGAGCATTCATATTCAGGATCTGAATCCTCCCAAAGATCCTCAAAGTAATAGTGTTTGGGGATTTTTGGAGTCTGTCTATAATATTGGCTTTCTAGTTGCTATTCCCAGATTTGAGTTAGTGAATAATGAAAAAAAACAACGTTTCCTTATGTCAGAATTAAGAGAGTGGGATGAAGCTGGAACACATTTCTGCTGTCAAACTGGTTTTGTTATACCTGTGTGTTTTCCATATTGATTAGAAGAGCTTGAAATTTCTTGGGTTTGTCTCTAGGACCAGTACTGTTAGTTTCTGTTCTGAAGTTCTTCCTGAATTGTGGCATATATAGGGTCTTTTCAAATACAGGATTAATCTGCTTATTTTGAGAAATGCTCCTGTATGCTTTAATATATTGCCTTTTTGTTTTAAGCCTCTTTATTTCTATGTTTTTCCTGCTTATAGAACACTGTATGAAAGTAGCATGATGTCAACTCCAAACAAGTGAGGTGTGAGAACAGACCAAGCATACTGAAGAACTTTACATTTTGCAAG
This sequence comes from Acanthisitta chloris, assembly GCF_000695815.1. NCBI lineage: Eukaryota > Metazoa > Chordata > Aves > Passeriformes > Acanthisittidae > Acanthisitta > Acanthisitta chloris. The sequence continues at coordinate 66,216 of NW_008658762.1, forward strand.
CAATAGATATGTTTGGGTTTGGTTGTTGATGTTCTTTTTGGTTTGGGTTGGGTTTTGGTTAGGTTTTTCCTTTTTTCTTTTTCCTCTTAGGCACCAGTTTGGGTTTGTTTGTTTGTTTGTTTTTGGTATTTCTTGTTTGGTTTTGGGTGGAGTTTTTTTAGGGACAGAGAGATATCACTACTTAGTTGAATAGATTTAATCTCTTTTGGAAGTTTTCCAGATACTAAGACTAACTTCTTCCTTATTCAGTTGTAACCCTTTTTTTCTGCTTCACTCTTTC
>NW_008658762.1:66519-83092 GCF_000695815.1 Acanthisitta chloris
TGGGACCAAATGCTGTTCTAAACATGAAATGGAACATCTTTTAATGGAAAAATTGAATTTCTTTTTCACTTAAAAGGAGTGCAGCTGGTTAGGGGATCTAGCCCCTGAAAGGAGACACATTGCCTTTTTACTTTCACTGTGCACTGTGCCCATTGACTCATCAGCCATATGAAAGGGGAAATTATAATGTATTTTTAAATTGCCAAAACCAGATACAAGAGAAAAAATGACATTTAGATTTTTCAACTCTAGTTCTTTTGCTGAAGAAATATTTACCACACCTGTTTATAATGTCATGTCAAATTAAAGTAGTGTTTATTTTGCCTGGATGAAAGCCACATCTAGCCTGAATTAACCTTAAGCAAAATGTTGAGATTGCAAAAATACTGAGTTCAATATAACAAAAAGTTTTCTGAGTACAGCCAATGCTGTTTTTGCATTTTAAGTCCAGATTTCTTGGATAAAACAGTGAAAATGTCTCTCAGATCAGTTTTCAGTTAATAGAAAGTTTGATATTCTTGGTTTTATTTGCATGAAATGTAAGTGATAAAATGGTAATCCGTTATCCTGAGTAGTGGAAAAGACCCTGTAAAAAACCCCAGGAGATTATTGTTGTGGGAGCCTGATAATATTTGTATTTTTTTAATGCTAATTCTCCTTTTCCAGTGGGAGTGAATGATGTCATCCTGTCTCCTCCCACTGTGTAAACTAAGCTTGTGTCAAAGTGTTGCTGCCTCTTGTCACAGAGAGAACAGTTCACTTAAATGCAGCTGCAGTACTTTTGTGTGATACCTGTCAGAATCATTCCCAGTGCGAGGTTGGGTTTGTGACCATGATGTCAAGATTTGTCTGTCTTCTTTTCTGTGGATATATTGCACTAAACGTGGGAAATGCTCAGAAATTGCCAAGAGGCAAGTAGCTATGACAACTTTCTGGGGTTTTGTTTGTTTTTTTCTGTTGTGGGGCTTTTGGGTTTTTAATGCTTGTGTTTTGCTATGGAAATATGCTTTCAGCATGTTAGGAATGATTAGAGATAATGCAAGAGATGAAAAAAGTTCAGTCAAAAGAGCAAAGTCTGGGGATAAGGGAGCAACTTTAAAGATCTTGAATAAAATAAGCTCAAAGGTTTTCAAGTATCTTGTCACTCTAGTGAGAAGTACCATGAAACAAAATTGCTGTATTTAATGATTTAGACAGCCTTGTGCGAGTCTGTAGTTTAAAATCTTTTTTAAAAAGTGGCATAGAAGCACCCTGTGCTGCTGGTGGAAGATTTCAGTTCCATATTTGAAAGAACTTTTATGCTTTCCCTTTATATTCATCCTTAACAATTCAGTAGGAACTGACTTTTGTAGATCAGGTTGTATACATTTTGGGAGAGAAATAAATTGATTAAAATTTCTACGATACAAAGAAAAACCCCTCCAAACCTGTGTGAATATTTGTTTAACTATTCGTTCTTCCTGGAGCCTGGAAGTACAGTAGATTTGCAAAGCTGGCAGCAATCTCTTCTCTTCCTTGCTAATGTGACTCATGTAAGATTGGCATTTTACTAGTATTTTATTACTGCAGGAAGAACAGTCATAGCATAAAATTAAAAGAATATTTCTATGTCTAGATTGTAAAACACTTTGTAGTACCTTGGCATTAAAGCAGCAATTTCCCAACTGCTTGTATACTGCACGTATTGCTCTTACTTTGTGGAAGTACTTTGCTTGCCTGAGTCCAGTGTGCTTTGTAATGCATTTTACATCTGCAGCCTTCTGCAGCCAGTGACATTTAGATAGGAAGCTGTGATTTAGTTCCTTATGAGAATGTTTATTAAGAAATAAGCACTTTGAGGGCTTTCTAGGAGGTTTTCTTTCATAGATGGGGAAACTAAAGGTATTTTGTGGAGCAGAGGTGATTTTTCACCCCCTTCTGAAGAGACTTTTCTTTTTTTTTAAATATTTCATTTTTCCTTTCCTACTTTTTTTTTCTTTTTTTTTTTTTTTTTTTTCTCCACCCTGATGATGTTCTTCTGGAACTGGCTTTCTTTTAAGGTCATCTTCTGGAGCCAGTGTGGAGTTTTCTGCACACTGCTAGTAGTGGGACAATGTGTAGTCTGTGAGTAACAGATACATATGCAGTTAAAGCCAAGCAGACTGTAAGCAGACTGTGAGTTTTATCAAAAAAACCCTCCATAAGTAAACTATTGCAGTGACTTTTGTAGGGGAGGATTATGTTTAACAGAGAGGAGTCTTATGTATTGCCTACTTTGAGGGAATGAACTTTTCCAGTGCTTGTCTTTTTAAATGGACACTGGACTTTCTGCTCACTACTAGAAAGTGGCTCTAAATTTACATTAACTGTGAAATTCAGACAAAGCTACTAATCCGCTGCAAGATTAACTCTGGCATGCATATTTTTCTGTCCTAAAATAACATTGCAGAAGTGCAGTTCTGTTTGCCAAATGTGTAAAGCTGCAGGTGGAAACTTCATTTCTTTTCAATGAAAAAGCTTTTTTTTTAGATTCTCCCTCTGCAGTGTTGAAACATCAGCCTAATTCTTTTGTTTGTAGCTGCCTCTCAAGTTACTATTTACATAGGAATGCATTGAAAAAGCATTAGTACCTAGCTGTTATCTAGAAATGGTCAAAGGGTTGTCTTCTACAACACTCTCTTGTTTGGTAGGTAGTACAAACTTTTTTTCATAAACAAAGAATATATTTGGATCTTAAAGTATTTTTTAAATTCTTGTTTGATAGGTAGTACAAACTTTTTTTTCATAAACAAAGAATGTATTTGGATCTTAAAGTATTTTTTAAATGAGGATGTGTAGTTGTAGTATTGGTTTAAGAGGGCTCCACTGCCTTGCTAAGGAAGCATAAATTCCAGTGAATTCCTGTGCTCTTTAAGTCATGAAGTATGTAACTGAGGCTTCAGAGTCACTCGTGCTTTCTGATAGGTAGTACAAACTTTTTTTTCATAAACAAAGAATGTATTTGGATCTTAAAGTATTTTTTAAATGAGGATGTGTAGTTGTAGTATTGGTTTAAGAGGGCTCCACTGCCTTGCTAAGGAAGCATAAATTCCAGTGAATTCCTGTGCTCTTTAAGTCATGAAGTATGTAACTGAGGCTTCAGAGTCACTCGTGCTTTCTGTGAAACAGTAGAATCAATTTCATAACTTGAGGGAGAACAATCTAACCAAACTCGCTTTCTGGCGGTGCAGGTACTTGTGCAAACAGGTTATCAGAGCAAATCTAGCCATTCTTACTAGCACTTTGGAATTCTAGTGCTCAAGTCTTCTATCCAGGAGCTGAAACACGCTGACCCGTGGTCTCATGGACTGGGATTTCCTTTCAGTGGTAGAAGGTGGAAGGAACATCTTGCCTCCTGCAGCTGCAAAGGAACAGAGCCAGTACACCCTTTGGATGTCAGTGACTTCCAGATCTGTTTGAGAGATTGTCTGCAAATATGTTGTTCAGGAGGCTGGAAAACAAATGGCCCCCTTTTTTCATATATTTTTATACTTTCACCTCTGCAGGTGTGTTCGACTAGGGTGAAAAAGAAAATGCTAATGCTATTCTCGAAAGTGTTGGAGGAATAATTTGGAAACATTACCAACATGACTCAAGGAGTCAAAATCAGTGAAATATAAGTTAAATTTTTCAGCGGAAACTTAATGCTGCTTCTCTGTATCCTGCATTATAATAGTTTGTCTGTATAGAATGTAAGTCCTCTACTTATATCTGGTTCTCATGTAGTGCCCTAAGTGCAGTTGAACACCCTTTCTCTTACAGTTCTTAGTCACATCTACCATAGCAAGTGACAAGTGAAGAGGCAGTTATAAGTCGTATCATAATTCAGACTCTTTCTACATTAAGATTTTACAGACTTAAGTAAAGGCAATGTAATTGGAAAGGGGAGGTTGGTGGGTATTGTGTTTTAGTGTGGAGGAAAAGCTTTTTTTACAATTATGTTTGTATTTCATTTGAGGGTCAGCTGCTAAGAAAATATTAGAGTTACTGTGTGAGGGGTTACAGAACAGCAGAGCAGGAAATGATGCTACATAGTTACTGTGTGAGGGGTTATGGAACAGCAGAGCAGGAAATGATGCTACAATTAGGGATGGTCTTTCATCCAGTATTTGAGCCTCCATCCCTTCAACTTTGTCTAGCATCTAAAGCTTTCTTTTTCATCAGAAAGAAGAGAAACATGGGCATTTTCCATTTATTTTTGTCTCTTCCCTTATGCCAATGTCATCCAACATATAATTCTTTAGTTCAACACTTGTACTTGAAATATTTTAACGACGTGTGGAAACAGTTGTAATGCATAGATGTCAGAGTTATAGCGTGTAATACTTTCTCTAATTTTTATAGTTTTGCGTAACAGAAATGTTCCATTCTTAAAGAATGTGGTGGCGTCTCTCTAGACAGGAATTGAGTATAGACAAAAGGTCTTGTCTTTAGGGAATGAGTTGGTAAGCAGAGCAACCTGAATCTGAGAGGCAGATGAGAAAGCAAAGCCACAGTATCAAGAATAAACAAGTTACAGAACATAATCCACCAGATTGTACTGACTTTTAAACCGTGTTTCACTGGCATCTTTCCAGCTGGAGCTGATACAAATGTTGAAGGCAACAGTTGTGGAACAAATTCTTAGTGTTTGGTAAAACAGAATTTTATGTTTTTGATTTTTGTCACTTGACTTTCCAGTTACAACACAGATGTGCATACAAAATGTGCTTTTCCACTATAATTTCTGCTTCCGATAGCTTTTGTGTATCTTCATGTTCTGTTTTACTTCGGTAGGGCTGAAAAGAATTTGGGGTTGATCCCTTCTTATAAACTTAGGGCTTTATGAAGTTTTTTAAAAGAAGAGTCTGAAGGTTTTTCTGGTTTGTTTTGGGTTGGGTTTTTTGTCATGTTTCTGACCAATGTGGTTTTCCTACTCTTTGAATTAGTCATCAGGTACAGAGGAATTCAGGTCCATCCTTGTTCTACTTTCCAGAGTTCAGGCCTGTCCTATTCTGCTTTCCAGGAAGGGCTCAGGAAACCTTAATGCACCTTCCTCCTGGCTGCTGTCTTCTTAGGGAAAAAGAGTATATACTTGACGTTCCTTGGGGGACCATGTGAAAAACACTGGTTTACAGACTCAAGTAGGGAAACCAGATGCAAAACTTTCTTGTATCTAGATTTGTCAGCTGTGGGGATAAGTGGGAAGAGTAATAGTTTTACTCTGCAGATTTGTTTGGCTTTTTGGTAAGTATTGAATATGTTTCATCTATTATTGTAGATAGCTACTGGCTAATATTGGTACTTAGAGTAATTATAACTGACATCCCTGTGAGAGTGAGTGCTTTGTTTACAGTATGCTTCTACACTGACCATTGACATTTGTGAAAGGAATAGGCTCATTTTAGTCATAGCTAAATTTGCTGGCTGTGCTATGTTATGTAATACATCTTACTAACCAGAGGATAAACTCAGCATGTGTTTTCATTTACTGGTGTCAAGCAGTTAAAACAATGTTGAGTTATTTCAATCTATCATTGTTACTGTACTGCAACAGCCAAACCTTAAACTTTTGTGCTGCCCTCTTACCCAGCAGTACCTCTTTGGTAACTGTAGGATGGCAGGGCAGGAATTGTAAGAGAGGGAAAAGCCTGCTGAAAGTTGTGTTTTTTTGAACATGCAATGAAGCTGACCTATCAAAATATCACAGGAGTGAAATGACATGTGGTTTATATGTTACTTTCTCCATGGTTTACAAAACATCTTTCTGGGAACTATTTTTCAAAATGCACAATGCATTAACCTCTAAAAAACATTCTTATGAAGGAGGGCCAGTTTGAACTAAACTTCAAATGTTGAACTTAATTTTTTTATAGTGTCTGGAAAGAGAAGTGCAAAATTGATTTTTTTTTTGGTGTGAAATACTCTTCTTATGTTTAATAGCACTTAAGTGACAAATCCTATGAGAAATAAAAGGGATTCTTTATCTGGTATAATAGAGTGGTGTGGTTTTCAGTCAGCAGATATGTCATGGCAAATTTGGCTCATTCTTTGCTAAAAATGAAAACAGCTCATAAGAATGTTGCCATTATAGCAGTTCATTTAATCAAAGTTATCTTATCATGCAGACAGTTGTGTCCTAGGCTTGCACAAAAACATATCAAAACCCCTACTGAGCATCAGGCTTCCAAGTTCAAAGATACTCTAACACCAGGATTCCATTTTTATATGGAATATAAAATAAACAGGCAGTGCTGCACATTGTGGTGATACATATGGGTGGATTCTGCCAGGGTTAAATTCCATAGCATATGAACACCTCCAAAATAATCTCATTGCTGGGTAATCTGTATAACCTTCCACCTCTTCATTTTAATTTTAATGTTCCCAAGTCTCTCTTTTTTAATATTAATTTTCAACCCTCCTTCATATAACTTTTTGTATCTAGCTGTTCCAGCAGGACAAGCCCTCTTTCATATAACTCTTTGTATCTAGCTGTTCCAGCAGGACAAGCTACATAATTTACCTGAAGGGAGAGCTACAGGCTAAATTCTGCTGCTGCTCTTTGGCCAGACCTACTGTGTATGGATAGTATGGTCTATATCGATCTACTGATGATACAGTGAATGGACAGTGGGTATGAGGCTTCTTTGGAGTTTGTATTACAAGGTTTGTACTATGCATTGCATGTGCAAACAGAAAGCTCTGTCTGCTCCAGGGGGAAAAAATGGCTAGCAGTGACCTGCCATAGTCAGAACTGCTCATACAGCTCCTAGTGGATTTCTTTTCCTTAGGGCAGTTCAAGTCCAGACTTGAAATTGTTTGTAAGCAAGATAAATTTGTTGCTGTAGAGTGTTCCTGACTGCTGTCTTCTGCAGGAGATGTTTGGAATCTGACTCTCTGGCATGGTAAATCTTGGTGAGAAGAGAAGCAGATACTAGTGTCCTGGAGTGGCTATAGCCTGAAATAAGTGCCATTCACAAAAAAGCCCAACCTGTAGTGTGTTCCCAAGTGGAAGAGAGCAGTTGGAAACAGGCCAGATGCCACTCAGACTTGCCTGAGAGATCTTAATTCAAATGCCCTTTGTTAAAAATTGGGACTTTTACAGTACAGGACAACATATGTGTAATGCAAGTTTGCTTTATGAAACACATATTCATCCTCTTTTGCCGTGAGAATAGTGGTTGTGAAGATGACTACTGGCAGCATCATGAATCAAACCTTTGTGTGGGCAAGGCGTGGGCCAACTTTCCTGCCACAGCCATGTTAAGGAAACTTCCCAGTCCAACCAATCATAAGACTCTCTGGCAGTCACCCCTGCAATGCCAGAGACTTTAACTGCTGGGACTGAAGCCCCTTCACAGCAGGTGGCTTCAGTGAGCTGACAGTGCCCCATTTGACTCCCTACACACCCCACTGACATGTAGTCAGACCAGGTTTCTTGTCCAGGTTTCCCTACCCAGGTTTCCCATAGCAGAGTCTCAGATGTCTCATTCCATAAAAGCCATTTATTCATGGCACAGTAACACAGCAACAGCTCGAGCTGCTGCCTCGGAGGAGGGAGCCCCAATGAAGGAACACTCTGGGCTTTTATACCATCCCAGTCTACCTGCATGCAAGTCTCACTCTTCCTCCTGAGTCCTCCACTCCTGTTGTGTCTCTCGGTGCATTCACCTGGCTGACGCCACCCATCTTCATGCCCTTTGTTAACCAAAGGGTTGGCAGTTCCTGACCTCTTGTCTCTGGCTCCCACCCGGGGCTCAATCTGCATCTCAATATGCAGCTTTGCAAACTGAGCTACCTGCACTGGATGTATTCTTCAACAGCCATCCCTGAATACATACCAATCACATACCATTATACACTTGCTGAAACAATTCTAAACTTCCCCACTTGAGTAAACCCATGTGTGTCATATCAAGGTCATTCTGCAACAGCCATCCCTGAACACATACCAATCATATACCATTATACACTTGCTGAAACAATTCTAAACTTCCCCACTTGAGTAAACCCATGTGTGTCATATCAAGGTGAAGAAAAAACAGGTCAAGTTTTGAACCACCAAGTGAATTTCCACTGTCTATGAAGTTGTGATTGTAATTACAGTCACCAGAATGAAATGTTTCTGCACTCGTTGCTTAACCCAAGTGATGTCATCAAAGCATAGAGATAGCTCTGCAAGGTTATGTAAGGATGGTCACATTAAGAATATCAACACAGAGTCTTCACCACTTCAGAGTTGCTGAATAAAATGCTGGCAAAGAGTTGAAGCATTAGCTGTGGGAGATCCTAGATCTAAAGGCAGGGAGGTAGGGCATGTTTTTTTTATCAGAAGAAATCTAGCCTTCTCCTGGTCTGGAGGGAGCATTTGCTGCACTTGTTCAGAGGTTGGTAGACAGAATTTAACCCCTCTTTTGGAAAATACTTTAGAACTGTTACTGAGATCCATCACTCTGTAATGATTTAATATTATTTAGAGTGTTTTCTGGAAGAAAAATAAATGGACAAGTAAATCCACAATTTTTTCTCGGGCTAATTGTAGGCATGGCTTTTACATAAGTCCTATTTACCTTGAACAAACATGCCAAGGCATCCTGTGAATAAATCCAGTTCAATAAAACTCAGTCTACTGTAGTGCATAAACCTCAAAATTTGATTTGATTTGTATTTATTGTGTGTGTGTGAGCATGGTAACACTAGAATGTCACTGTCTGTACTTAATAAGGAATTGTAATTCTGTACTTTTATTCAAGCCAAAGAGTCAATGGCAAAATGGATTCTCAAAGTGTGAGGGAACTTCTTTTATATTTAGAAATACATTTTATTTCTGCATTTTATATAGTTCTAAGTTTTTGCATTATTCTTGAAATCTGCTCAGGAAAAGCACAATTCAACAGAGCAGTAAGAGATTGTAATATTCCTTCCTGTCAGCAGCAGTCATGGCATTAGTTTGTGAATCTATAAATGGCCACAGAGTGCTTGATATGAGTTTACATAATTAATACTTTGGGAACCTGGCCAATTTTAGAGGACTGACAGGGTATATGGAATAACATTTTTTGTAAACTTGCATTTGGAAAAATCTTTTCTCCTTTTGTCAGCTGCTTGTATTATCTACTTCGTGTTAATTATTCCCTTTAATCTTTCTTTCTGTGATGTAAAAGTCTGGAGTAATTTTAGAAAATGTAAAATTGGAGTCGGTTCAAAAATATAGATATGTAAGCTTGAAATGTCCCAGAAAGTTGTTTTCTGACTTTGAAGTTAAAACATTTTCTGGCAGTTTAGATTCTCTCATTACCACAGTTCAAGCCTGTGCATGAACAAAAAAAATGCACAGTGAGAAAAATGCAAGACTTTCAGACCTTATCACTTGCTCAGTGTGTCTGTACAACATAGACAAACATATGTTGAAAATAAAGAAATAGGTGCAATAGTCTGAAAGTTGGTAAAAAAATTGAACTTTGGGATACAAATAATATGAAGAAAACTGTTGTCTGATCCAAACCTTTTGGCAGAATTCCATTATCTCTGGTTTCCACAAACACTGAAGTACTTGGATTAAATGGCAGGGCACAGTTTTTATTTATAGCACAGTATGCACTGAAGCATAGCTTATTAGGGTTAGGGAAATGGCTGCAGTCAGGTTTAAGAACTATGAATTTGCTTAGTTTAATGAAGAGGTTTCCGGTATAAGTGATGGAGTTGCATGTTCAGCTCGAACCAATAGGTCTGTTTCAGGTATAAGTGATGGGGTTGCATGTTCAGCTCGAACCAATAGGTCTTCTTTAGTCATAAACCTTATTAACAGCTCTTTACTGTTGTGAACAGACCTATGAAATTGTTCCACAGTAGTAGCTCATTATTTGCTACCTTACTGATGAACCCCAGCTTTTAGCTATGACAAGCATAAATACTGCATCTTTTCAGCATTTCTTCCTGCTTTTTGTTTTAGTTATGAGGAACACAAAATCTGGCAATTCTAATAAAAATATGTCCTTGCTTGTGTCGATTATTCAGTGATCCTTAGTAGTTGAGAAATCTGTCATGAGTGTCCTCGCTTGTGTCGATTATTCAGTGCTCCTTAGTAGTTGAGAAATCTGTCATGACCCATTTGGTATTATGGTCTTTATGTCCTTTTATTTATCAAGTCTGTATAAACATAATCAGATTTTTTTTTTTAAGTATTGAAATAGTAATTGTGCAATTGTTTTGAGCTAAGGAACTTTTGAATTGTTGACAGATTTCATCACTTTTGCTACAATGGAAGATCTATACTTAGACTAAACTTGCACACAATCAAGTCTTGAGTGTGATTTCACATAGACTAGCACACTGAGGCATGGATGTGCACACACAAGCAAAATTGTTGTGGGATCTAGTTAATTTTTTGGTAAATGTTTTACATCAAAATTTATTTGTTTTAGTTTTCCAGGCTTTTATCAATTCCCTGAACTCCCACAATTTTAGTAACATGGTCAAAGAGCAGCCAGTATGCTGCTAATGTGCAGCAATGAATTCTTAGGGAGCAAAGTTTCTCAATAATGTAACAGATGTTTATTGTGTTCCCTTTCCACTTGGTACTTACAGACATTAGTAAGGGACATCATATGCTATTAGTATGTTTAATTGAAGGCCATGTGAGGTTGAAGAAAAATTGCAGATACTCCACCACATATAGGAAATAGATATTCTTACTTATGTCATGTTTCAGTGTTGAAATTTTTGGCATTGTGGATAATTTTTTCCATGATCTGCCCTTTCTAGATTTTTTCCCCATTAATTTACTTTTGTAGTATTAAAACATTCATCAGTTGTCAAACAAAACTGGCACTGGAAAGACCATCTCATTTTAAAACTCTGAAGTCATGAAGCAGTATTTATGTATTTAATATCCTCTTAAGTCAGAGAACATTCCTTGGGAATTAATGTAATCTACTGCACACTGGGTTACGAGATCAGTAATGAGAGCGACATAACTTTCTACATACCATAGATTCTCCATGAGCAATTGGATACATGCCTGAGTGAAGTACAAGTAAAAATGCAAAGTCAGACATACAAAGATTGCTTAGATAGGTTAGAAATAGAGATTACTCCCCCCTGCTTTCTTTCATCTCTGTAGATGAAAGGCAATGTGGTAAAAATGGAGCAGGTGATTTAATGGATAAAGAATTTGTACATATAGTCAGAGAACTTAAACTCTATTTTGTCTGCCATATCCTGGGTGGGAAAGGAAATAGGTGGGAGAAAAGATGAAACACCTTTTCAGTAGCAAAAATAAGTATCTTATCTTAGTACTCCTTTAATCATACGCATATTTTTATGTTACATGTTGTATACTTACTATACCTATGTATGTTTTTCTCTCCATTTTTTTCGCTAAGCTATTGATTTAGAAACACTTAATAGTTTAGTTTTCTTAAGATAACAGTGCCTCTACCTCACAAGGTGTTCATAGTGCTGAGAAAAAGGATTTCCGACAAATTTTTGAATTTGATAATATATTCTTAAATCATGAAGTATTTCTATTATTAGTATGGGTTTTTTAATTAAACATTACTGAGAATCTGTTGCTTCTTTCTTCAGATGTGTTTGAACTGTACAATCTTTCCTTTGATCTCTGCAAACTCAGAATGTAGAACAACAATACAGAAGAAGATAAAAAGGATCGAGTCTGATTTTTCTTAATCTAGTGCTTTTCTGTTTTGGTTTGATTTTTTTTAAGAAGAAGGTCATCAGTCTTGAGATCCATCTCATCTAATGGTGCATGATGAGATACATTTTCCAGCTGGAAAAACTATGTGTAGTTGGAATCAACCCTTATAAGACTGGGCTGTATCCAGCAAGTATCATAGACATGTATGAGAACGTTCAGTTTGGAGACCAAGAACATAAGTGAAACCACTTTCTTTTGACTGCTGTTTTGGAAACATAGAGAAATTTTTTGTTAATTTAAATTTTGTTTGGGTTTTTTTTTTGTGTCCACAGGTTTTTGAACTGAAAGGGAATAACCGTCTAAAAGCTTTGCTGATAGACTTGAATGTATTGACAAGCCCGAACTGAAAGGGAATAACTGTCTAAAAGCTTTGGTGATAGACTTGAATGTATTGACAAGCCCAGACTGCAGTTCTCAAAGCACAGCAGAAGTTCTGTTTCACTACTGCATTTGTTGACTGATGAAGTTTTCTTACTGTTTCCAAGTTTAGCATTTGATATACAAATCACCTAAGTGTTATTATGTATGCTTCAGATATTTAATTGCTTTATCCACTGTCTGCCTCTGAAAAGTGGGGAATTTATTCCAAAGGTAACACACAGAATATTGCAAGCACTGTTGCTAAGTGCCCACCCAGTTATTAATCCTTGCACTGTTTTAAGTCCTGTATGTCTTGTGTGTTAGAATATATTTTGCAGAGAATGCAGATACTTTGTGTGATCATATGATGGTTGCAATACAGGAAATGGAAAAGATAATCCCATTTGATTTCCATATTTTAATGCATATTATTTATAGACTCCTGTTTCAATGATGGACAGCATAATGGGGGATTTATAAATAGAATTTCACCTATTTCCAAATGGTTGTCTCAATCTAGTTCGCCTTCTTTCAGTTTGAAAGCAGGTCATTATGAATAACTCATCTTCTTCTATTTGCCCAACTCAAGTTCTTTCCCAAGTGTACACAAAATATACAAAACATTCTCCCTCACAGAAATGAGTTCAGGCATTATGCTGGATATTGCTCAAGAACCAGAAAATCTACCAAAGAGAACGTTGGACTTTTAACCACTGACTGCTCTTCTCTGAGCCCAGTTTTCCATCTACTTGTAATGTATGTATCCAGTTTGCATTTCTCTGGTTTGACAGGAAGGATACCTGTGGAGATTGTGCCAAAGTTGAAGTAAGTTACATTCCCCCCTCTCCCCTTGTATGCAAAGCCAGCAATAACATTACAGAAAGCAACAGGATTTGTCAGACAGCCTGGCCTTGGTAAACTTGTGCTGGGTGTTCTGAATCACTTTTTTGTTTGTCATGTGTGCAGGTGTGACTATCTGCTCCTGGTGGCTGAGGTTAGGCTGCTTAGCTTGCAAGTTTTCTGGGTGCTCTTTCTTGTCCTTACTCAAAAAGTTGCACAGAGATATTTTTTTCTCTTCTCACATGGCCAATTATTTTTGTTCTACCTGGCAGTTCTCTTGTGATATCTACATACTGAAGAGATCATGCCTTATTGGATTTTTGTTATCTGCATTTTACAGATAGGAAGTAGGATGTTGGAATTCAAACATACCACTGAGGAAGGCAGCCCTCTTTGAGGTTTTAGGTGCATGCTTATAGGTGCAGGAGAAAAATGGTAGCCTTCAAGAAAAATATTCATTTCTACAAGAAATCACAGGGCTGAAATGGACTTCCTGAACTCATTTCGACCCCCTCGTGCTTATTCCTGAGACAGTTTGGTGCAGAGTGTCATTGCCTTTATCTATGTTCTCTTCACAGATATGGACCAGAATTTATTCAGAGAGCTTTTCTTCAGGGCTGTGTTTGTTTGTGTTATATATTTGGATACCATCTTCATATCTATGCATGCACAATTTCTCTATGCTGGATAACCCCTCTTTATTCAGGCTTTTTCCCTGGGTAACATTCTCTGTACCTCTAGAGACTGACTTTACTCTTTTTCCTGGATTTTATCAAGTTGGTCTGGTTTATAGTGCTCTATGTAGTGGCTTATTAGTGGACAAGAGATCTTTTAGAAATGAGAACTAATGCATAAAAGGTCCGGGAGCCAACTTCAGATTTAAAACAGCAAAGGCAACAATCTTGAAGAATACCAAGATATATTGGTGATTGAGACTCATAGATTAGTTTACACCTAAAGAGTTGGTTCAAATTTATTCTGATTCAAATGCTGGTTTCAAATTTATTCTGTTAATATAGCTTGTAAATCCTTCTAGCTATCTAAATACTATTTTAAGTGGTTTTGTCCTTATAAAATAACTGTGTGCTGAATCAGAGAAGGAGGTAAAACAATGTTAGCTTCAAAATCATCTAAGCCAATGTTATAGAATACTGAGCCTGAAGACTTTCTCTTTCAATGGTTTAGCTATGGCAAATAAGGTAATACTTATCACAGAAGGAGGATTTCAGTATATGACTAGCTATTTTATTCTATGAATGCCGATAAACATGCAAACATCAATTTATTGCTATTTGGGGTTTTTTTTTGAAACATTAATTCAAAGCTGCCTTATTTCATAGTAAAAATGATACTTTCTTACCATCAGTTATTTCACATTCTTCTTGTAAATCTGATTCTTCCCGAAGTATTTCAAAAGATGAATAATCACACAGTGAAAAAGCAATAAGTTATGTATTATGATGTAATAGATAGTGATCACACATTAGGAACAGGCTTCAAAATGGCTGTTACAATGTGAGTACCTCACTGCAATCTGGAGACACATTAATCCATGTAGCAGATTATCTGTGCATTCAGTGAGGAATGCTAACATCCTGGATTGCAAAGTGTAGTATCTTCACTCTTCTTGCAGAAGCAAATGCAGTTGAAGTTGCAGATACTGTTTTTCATTATGCCTTTGAATTTTGACTCTTCAAAAATGCATTGATACCTGTAGATGCAAAGCAGATTAAGGAAGTGGTGATGCTAAACACTGCCTGCCATCAGATAGGAAATGTCAGTGATAATGCAGAGCCTGCCCATGATCATTTTTTAAGAAATTCGATGCATTAAGGTTTATGGTCTTTAATACTGCTCACTTTGATCTATTTATAATTTGTGGGCAGAGTCAGACCAAGAGCATTGAACTCCTCACCTACTCAAGTTCTTAGTATTTTGTTGAGCTTTCTTGATTGAGGAGCTGTTGTTAAAGATTGTCCATGTTTTTATTCAACAGATCAGCTCTAAAATATAACTACCTTATATGCAACCTTGTCCAAATACCACATTTCTCTTTTTGGCTGATGCTCTTTGAAGGCTTTAATGAGTTAGACCTAGAAAACTTGGGAGACTTCTTGCTTCCCACAGTCTTCTGCATGCCTTTACTGAGCATATTCATGCAGAATCTGACTGGTTCTTTAGCCAGGGTGCAGTTTTCTTTGTAGCCCAGCCTGGGTGGAGTTGCCTTGGACTTGTTTGCTTGGGTAGGAGAAGGAGCCAGGATTGGAAAGACCAGCCCTTCTAGGCAAGATGCAGTCACTGTCTCATCAGCTCTATCCAGGTGAACTTACATCAGCCCAGAAAAATACATGCCAGGCCAGTCTGGAAGAAAACAACAACAACCAACTAGCTCTGAGAGTAAAGCCAGGGGAACAAGGCCCTGGAATACTTAAGGATGTCAGATCCAAATTCAGCTTTATCCTACTGCAAATAAGTGATCCATAATCTAAATTGAAGTAAAGGTTTTAGGTTGTTGTATTAACATGGATTTTTTTTGAAAAATAATGTCCTTTTAAGTTTGTGTGCTGTTGGTTTGAAAAGTAATACCTAGCAAAAATTACTCAACTTTTAGGAGTTTCAGAGGGCAGTATGCATTGAATATAATGGATAGGCTTTCTTCTGTCCCTATCCTTCAAAAAAAGTTGAATTGTTCAATGTTGAATTTTATTTAAATTAAGTTTTTACCTTTATGCACAACTGCATTTACTGACTGAGCATGTAAAGGTGCTGAATTTTCTAAGATTTAAAAGAAAAATTCAACAGTATCTCATGAGGGGAACTAGGGTCAGGTTGTTTGAAGTCATTCAAAAAATGTTTAACTCCTGTTTCCTTTTCCATTTGAGCTGTAGGCTTGGTTATTTTTAAACAATAGTTTTCTTGCTTGTTTTCAGTTTTGTTGCCATTTTAAAAAATAATGGAAAATAAGGTGCAGAATGAAAGTTGGAATGGGGGGTGGACTACTGAAGTGGATCTAGAGTTTAAATTCAGGCTCTTTTCAGTTTTTCTTCCTAAAAATAAGGATAGTTACAGTACTAAATCCAAAAATGCCAATTTTAAACCAATATGTTTAATGAGCCTAGGGAGGAAGATAGTGACAAATATGGAAGTGGAACGTGAAAGAAGTGCTTGAATGACCTAAAAACAGGTGAAAGAGAGAGCAGCATATTAACAACAAATTTCCTTTTGTACATTCATTTATGTAGATATGTAGAAGCTGGAATTGTTCATAACTGTCTTTACATCTTCATTGACCTAACTGGTCCTAAGATAGTAGTGAGCTACAGCTTAACAATTGTATTCTGACCAATAGTGATCACTAGAGAGGAATCAGCAAAGGAAGTTTTAAAACCTGTGTAGTTTTGCAATATAAATGCTCTAACGATTTTCATTGGGAAGTGTCTATTTGTTTTATATCAGTTAAGAGCAGCATATTTCAGATTAGCATTAGTAAAACTGTATTGTAACTGAAGGAAACGTGTCAGTAATCTTGAAAGAGCACTGTGAGAAAGGGCACAGGAACCAATGGGGCTGACCCTGAACCCTCACAGTACATCTCTTCCTATGGGCATCATGGTGTGCCACTGCCTTCAGCTAAACACCAGTATTGAGGGGTTCTCC
>NW_008658762.1:83127-97044 GCF_000695815.1 Acanthisitta chloris
TACTGTTATACTTAAAATTTCTAAAATGGCCCTAGATATGAAAGAAGTATGGAGGGGAATTGCAATTTCTGCTGTTTTATTAACATGCTGTTAAGAAGGTTGATACACCCCAATAGAAGTTGTCATTTTTGAAGTAAAAGTATTTTGAAGGTGTAGTCAAGAATCATAGAATCAATCGGGTTGGAAAAGACCTCAAAGATCATTGAGTCCAACCCTAAAGGGTTCCTTCCTTAAGAAGGAATTTATTTTAAAAATCTCTTGAAAACATCTTTATTCTGACTTGGGCAAGTAGTGAAGTTGGAATTCCAACAGATTGTTCTTGCAGCACAAGACAACTAATGGCAAAATGTCCAACTGGCATCTCCAATTCATTAAATGCATTTTCTGAAAACAAGTCAATGGACTAAGTGTTTGTGTTGTAGTTTTACTCTATGAAAACATTTCTTTCAACATCAAGAGAAAATACAAAGGGTTATATGAAAGTAAGATATTTTTTTTCTTTTTTGGCCTTGAAGTTAGCTTGCTACAGCTTGTTCTAATCTATTTCCCAGCAAGATTTAATTGAAACTCTGTATTTCCTGTTGGCTGACATAAAGTGGCTTCCTGTTTAAGACAAGATCCTTCTCAGAGGCATTCAACTAACTTACTAGATGTCAGAAGTTAGATGCAATTTACATTGTCTGGATCTTTGGTGATGTCTTTTCTTCTCTTTCAAATTACTGCTAGTTATGGGATAGGTTGGCCATACCTTGCTATCACATCTGCTCTCTCAGTTACAGTGGGGGTTAAAAAGATGTGCTAACTTCATAACTTATGAAGGTGGAATCAATTACTTGGTTTTGGTTGTTGGTAAAATAACAAGCCTGAATAATAAGGCTTAAAATAACAAGCTTTATTAATCCAATCTATCAAGTGCCATATTCAAAATAAGAAAAATCTGCTGTTTCTATATTAATCAGTGTCATTGTTAGTGAAAAAAAAGTAGAATTTCAAAATGAAATGTCTCCTGCTCCTCAGTTCCTTCCTTGAACCAGCAGAATGGATTTGAAATTAATTTATACCCTGGGGGCAGAAAAACTCATGTTAAGGAGAAAGACGCTCTAACTTTGTTCACAGCTACCTGACCAGATGATACAAAGACAGTTTTTGTGCAGAAGTGCACAGTACTTTGACAAGAAGCACTGGGCAAAAGTTAGTACATGGGAAATTCCAGTTAGATATTAGGACCTTTTTTTATTTTTATTTTAAGACACAAGTATGCTAAATATTGGAACAGGTTACCCAGAGGTGTTGCAGAATCTATGTCCTTAGAGGTGTTCAAGACACGGTAGGAGGTTCTGAGCAGCTGATGAGGTCTGTTTTGAGCAGGGAGTTGAACTAGATGACTTACAGAAGTTCCTTTCACCCTAAATTATTCAGAGATGCTGTGGTTATGGCCGTCTTAGAAGCGTGTCTTGTTTGTTTTACTACATAGAAACAGAACTATTTTTAAATGTTTCCCATTTTAAGCTATATTTGGTTTTGAGCCAAGCAACTGATAATTATGCATGTTTGGGAGCCAAAATAAATATTAAAATATGAAATAGCAAAAAATAAAAGTTGCACATTAGATTATCATTGAATTCTTGCCTGGTGGTACTATGGCACCAGATCTGGAAAATCAAAGCACTGCTGTGATTGATTTTGATAAGTGAGGTGGTGCTCACAAATAGATGGTGCTAATATATTTTCCTAAGGCACGCTTCGTTTGTCTAGCACTCTGGGAGGCAGCACTGGGTCTTGTCTTCATGCCCCCTAAAGTATTTGAAATGGTGAAAAATAAACCATTTCAATCTAAGGCAAAAGGAATTCTGGCAACAAAGCCAAATTTGCTGTAATACAGTACAGCTGTATTCCCCCTCTAGTTTTGTAAGGCAGAGTTCAAGGATTAAAACAAAATATAGGACTGTATTTGATCAGAAGAAACTGTACACACTTAAAGCACAGCAGTAGACTCATAGTATGAGTGAAAATAAGATCTTGTCCCAGCATTGCTTTTGCTGAGCCTTCAGTGAAATAAGCAGACAGTTCAAAATGTAAGATGCCAAGACAAATCTACTTCAAAACAAAAACTGCTTAGTTTATTTAATTTGTGTTTCATTCTTGAAGATTGTTGTTTCATCAGCACCTCTGGGTTACTTTCTGAATGTGTTAAGTGCTGGTTAATAATTTATCTGCCAGCTGTTGACATATCATTTTAAGCTGGAGAAAGAAATAGAGTGCTCTTCAGCTGAAGATACTCCATTTGACAAGGCCAACATATATTTTGGAGTTTGGGCAGAAACAGAAAAAAGTCAGTTAGTTCATGTTCTAGTCATGCCATCACCCGTGTTCTCTTGTGTTCCTTGTAACAGGAAAATCAAACCAGCTGGCAATTTTAACTAACTCCACATCTATTGTTACCAATCATATTGTAAAGGTAGTGGGCCACAGGACAGCAAATTTTAAAGGCTTTAATTAATTTAATTAAATTTCTTAAAATTATTCTGGGTTGTTTTTTTTTCTTTTGGGAAACAAACTCTCTAATGGTTTCATTTGGTTTTATATGTTCTACATACCCCGTCCCCAACACTGAATCACTGAACACATACTGCTTTAATGCAACTAGCCCAATGAACCATTTCTGTGTATCTCCTTACTTTTCTCCAGTTATTAAATAGCAAAGAACTCATGTAAATCTATTCTTAGTAGTTATTATTTGGCCTTTTCAGACTCCTTTGCAATGGTAATTTCTTAGGGGAATGTTAGACCTAAACCAAAGGGCTTTGACTGAAATTTTCTGGGAAAGTAGAAATTGAAAAGTTGGTCATCTTTGTTTGTCTTGTAGCTAAACATGAACTTGCTGGTACAAGTAAGAAATGGTAGCAGTGCTTATGAATTCTCACCTTTCTTCCTCTATTACTCCATGATCAATTAAAGTGTTGACAAGTAAAAGAAGATAGTTCACATAAACTCTGGTGGATCCAAAGCTTGAACAGCAGTTGGCAGCTGTATATTTTGTATATAATTTCCTGTAGCTGCTTTCACCTTCTAAAGGAGTGAATTTAACTTATGTTATTTAGAGTTAGGGTTTTTTTAAAGTTTCAATATTTATTTGCTTTTGGACCCTGTTGCCTAACATTCCAACTAGCTAAACTATGGTGCTCCCAGCTAGATTCTTCAGACTATTTGTAGCTATTTTCTTCTTTCTGAAGAGTCACTGGTGGCTGATTCTCTTATGATGCAGCTGATTTATCAAGCTGTCTTTAACAGACTCTCCCCTTATAGTCAAAGAGTCCTTTCTTTGGAGTGATTCTAACACTGCAAGTGGCCTGATGCATTTAACATAGTGCTTCAGATGTGCTTTGCAAAGTTTCTGCTGCTGATTTTGGCCATAATCTGACTTTTGTTAAAGAGAATACTTGCACATCAGTGTGGAATTTGTGCTGGCAAGCCTGAAAGGAAAGATTGTGTTTCAGGGGTAGCTATAGGTCCCAGAACCTTTAATTTGGAGATGGCCTCAGTGTAAAAGAATTATGTTACAATTGCAAGTACTTAAGACCAAAAGCTGATACAAATAAATGGAATTAGAGGGTACCTAGTTTATCATCCAACTCTTTCATCAGGAGATGCAGGGTAAAAAGGTATTCCCAAATCATAATATGACAAAGTTATTTTCTCAAAATTAAATGCAATCTTATCTCAATATCATGGCAGTCAAGTTCCTGTGGCTTCCCTTGTCCATTCAATCATGTTTAATGAATATTAATCTGGGTGGTGGTTAAGACACATATTACTCAGAATGAGAAGACTTTCCCTGTTAGTTGTTCAAAATACTGTGAGATCAACACAAGTGAAAACTATTTTGCTAATGTGCTCCCGAGACCAGTCCCAATTTACAAAGGTAATAGATATGGAGTCTTTTATATCTGTACTGCTTCAGACTGGCCCTATCTTGGCTAGACTGGCAGTGTCTGTGCAGCACATAGGATAGAGCTCTCCCTGTCCTTGGTTCCTCCACTTCTGTTCATACACTTCCAGAAACTGGTCAGTTATTGTTTTACCAGTTAAAATTCATCCCTCTGGATGATTCTGGAATGCACACAGCCCATGAACAGGAATGTGGTTTAGTCATATGAAGTGTGGCATCTGTATTGTTGCTTTAGCACAGTTATTTTCATTTAAAAACATACAGCTAAGTAAAAGCGAAGGAGATTTGTCTGCCTTGCTCTTTGCTGCTCCTTGGGTCAGGCTCTATCTTCAAGAGGAAGGGGAGAAGAGCAGTATTGCTGAGGTTGACTGGGCCCTTCCATCTAGGGAGACTTCTGCTGTGGGGAGGAAGGGAATAGAAGCAAGGAGCTTACAGAAGGGATAGAAACTAGTTAAGGAGAGCATGGAGTAGATCCTAGATCTTCAAGGAGAGAAAGAAATATTACCTCCTTCCTTTACTGCATGCAGGGGGAAACATAGTGAGAAAGGCTAAGAAAAAGGCGGAGGTACTTAACATCTCTGCCTTGCTTTCTCATAGTAAGACCAGTTGCTCTTGGGGTACCCACTCCACTCAGCTGGAAGTCAGGAATGGGGAACAGAATGAAGCTCCAATGGGAAATGGTCAGTGCCATGTTACACCACTTAGATACACACAAGACTATGGGGCTAGATGGAATCTACCTAAGGATATTGAGGGAGCTGTCTGGGGTACTCAGTGAGCCATCATTTCCCAGCAGTCCTGGCTAACTGGGAAGGCCTCAGTTGTCTGGAAGTTTGCAGTTATGACACCCATCTAAGAGCAGAGCTGGAAGGAGGATCTGGGGAACTACAGGGCTGACCTCCTGTGCCAGGGAAGGTCATGGAGCAAATCATCTTGAGTGCAGTCACGCTTCACATACAGAAGAACCAGGGGTTTAGGCCTAGTCTGCATGGGTTTATGAAAGGCAGAGCCTGTTTGACTAACCTGATCTCTTATGACAAGGTGACTCACTTCCTGCATGAGGGAAAGGCTTCAGGTGTTGTCTGCCTTCAACAAGGCCAAGTGCTGAGTCCTGGAGGCACAACAAATCAAATCTGCCTGGCAGAAAAGGACCTAGGGGTGCTGATTGACAGTGGCTGAACATGAGCTGGCACTGTGCCCAGGTGGCCAAGAAGGCCAATTGACCTCCTGACTTGGATCAGAATTAGTGTGGTCAACAGGACCAGGATTCACCTGAAACAGATCATTCACCTGTACTCGGCACTGGTGAGGCTGCACTTCAAATCCTATATTAAGTTTTGGGTCCCTCACAACAAGAAAGACATTGGGGTGCTGGAGCATGTCCAGAGAAGGGCAATGAGGCTCATGAAGGGTCTGGAGCACAAGTCCTACAAGAAGCAGATGAGGGAGATGGAGGTGTATAGCCTGGAGCAAAGGAGGCTCAGGGGGGACCTTGTTGCTCTTTACAACTACCTGCAAGGTAGTTCTGGTAGTAGTGGTGAAGTGAAATCAGTCTCTTCTCCCAAGTAACAAGTGATAGGTCAAGGAGAAATGGCCACAAGTTACACCAGGGGAAGATTAGATTGGATATTAGGAAAAATGTCTTCACCAAAAGGGTCATCAAGCATTGTAACAAACTGCTCAGGAAAGTGGTTGAGTCACCATCCTTGGAGATAGTTAAAAGATGTGTAGATATGGTACCTGGGGACAAAGTTTAGCAGTGGACGTGACAGTGCTAGGTTTATGGTTGGACCCAATGATCTTAAAGGCTTTTTCCAACCTAAATGAGTTTATTATTATATGTTTTTTTCTAAACACTATGCGGAATATGCAGTATTTGTTGCCATCCAGGCCATCACTGAAAGGATTCTGTACTTAAAAGTGAACTAGAGGAAAAGGACAGAGTGATGGGGACAAGGATTTATCTTTTAAAATTTTAAGTTAATCTCCTTTTCTTCTATTCTGCCTTATTTTCTGGTTTTAAAAATACTTTATTCATGTTGATTTTCTGCTAGAACTGGCTTTGAGTTTAAAAGCTCTTGGTGTTTTTTAGATGCTAGATATAAATTAAAGGTCTAAAGGGTCCTACTGTCTTGGAATTCCATGTAGACTTTCTAGTTTTAGAAACCTCACTGAGAGTTTTAAGGCTTAAATAAAACCAAGACCTCTTATCACTATAATTGATTACTTATGAATAAACCATTGTGTCTATCTAACTGGAATCAAACCTAGTTGAATTAAATCTTGAATTAACTCTTCAAAGTAATGTAAGGTATAAATGAGAGAGACATAAATACAATTGTGTGGTTAAAAAAAGTTGAAATTGTTGTAAATTTGAAATCAAAATACATCTTCACTATATTTTTTTTAAAATCCAGTTTTGATACTGATTAAGAACTTTAATACAGAAATCAAATTACCGTATTTGAATCAAGTACTGTAAGTCTTGTTTCTTCTTAGACATGAATATTCACTGGAGATCAGGATACCATTCTTTCATTTATGTTAATTCTCCCAAATTAGGTTAGAGTTTTGCAGACCACACAATTTTAACAAATGTAGCTCACTCTCATTCCGAGATAATAATCCTAAATTTTGTTGCCATGGAACACTTTTATCTAAGTGTCTTTATGAAGTTCATTAGAGGGGTTTGAAATCAGTTGGGTTTGCTTCCTGGTTTCTGCTCTTTGGAGCCCTGTTGATATTGTTTCACACCCACAGCAGTCTTTCATACTGAAAACAAAAGAACTTAAGATGTCACTTAGGTAAGGAAACAATTGCCTGTGATGGTATTGTACTGCTGAAAATGACAGAGAACTGAGTTTTCTAGAAGCCTTGAAGTCTTCTGGAACCTGGCAGACTTGCCTTTGGAAAATTGGGATGGTTTCCTGGCTGAATGCTTTTACTTGATCAGTCTTTAGATAAAGGAAGGGAGGCACATGTTTTCCATCAGTTTTACTTGTACACTTCTTTCTATAAAGGGAAGAGGCATAAAGTGTTTGGCTTAGGGCTCTACATTCTGTGTGCAGACAACTGCTCATCTACTAAATCATCTTCACAAATTGGGGATTTTGGCTTCTTGGTAACTCTAGTCATTAGAATTTCTCTTAAAAAAAAAACAAAGAAGGATAGTTTGGGGAATATGTACTTGTCTGGTAAAACTTTGAATGTCAGTCTGCAATTAATGAGTGAGAAAGAGAGAGGAAGAAAGTAAGGGAGTTAATGTGAGGGGGAAGGAAAGAAGGAAGAAAGGAAGGAAGGAAGGAAGGAAGGAAGGAAGGAAGGAAGGGAGGAAGAGAGGAGGAGAGGAAGGAAGGAAGGAAGGTAATGAGGAAGGAAGGAAGTGTGGAAGGAAGGAAGTGTGGAAGGAAGGAAGTGTGGGAGAAAGGAAGTAAGTGTGGGAGGAAGGAAGGAAGGAAGGAAGGAAGGAAGGAAGGAAGGAAGGAAGGAAGGAAGGAAGGAAGGAAGGAAGGAAGGAAGGAAGGAAGGAAGGAAGGAAGGAAGGAAGGAAGGAAGGAAGGAAGTTAGTTTAGTATCGCTCTACTCTGTTATTCAGTGGCAGGTCATATATCTCATTGTTTTTCTACAGGATTTATCTCCTGAAGTAAAACAATTTTGTGCAAAGTTCTGTTTTTTCCTGGAAAGATAACTTCATCCCTCATAATTGGACAAGTGTCTGAAAAACCGTTGGAAATAAAAATTTGTCTTTTGAGAATGAAAAGAAAAATAATAACCTAAAATGTACTGGTCTAGTGCTAGTGCTGTAAGTTTGTGAAAATACATTACTTTTTTTAAGCACTGGCATTCAATGGTTCTGCAAGTATAATAACCTTAACAGTGAAAAGGGAATATTAAAATTGTAAGTACCCATCCTGCCTCACCCCACCAAGAGGACAAAACACCAACTTGTACTCTAAAAATTTATTCTCTTGTGAAGCCATTCTGTGTTGCTACAAGTTAAATTTTTGTAGATGGATATACAAGATGTTTCTTACTTTATGTGCTGCTCCCCTGGAAAGCATAAAAATGAATGTTTAAAAAAGGTTTCTTGGTAATTTTGAGTAAAGTATATATGTTACTTAGGTGTCTTGGTGTAATTCCAAACAGAAAATTACATTTCCAGCCCAGCATAGCAAAAAAAAAAAGAAAAAAAAAAGAAAATAGTTGTAGTATTTTTCTTTGGATCTAATTGCTATTTATCCTCTACCTTAATTTTGAAGTGTGATTAACTTAATGTTAAAACTTCACACTATCTACTAACAAGCAAAACCAACAGCAAAACCAAAAAAACTTTGAAGTTTTTCACTTATGGGCCCTATAGATGGCTAATGCTACTATAACTCTTGCATTTAAAGGAAAAAATACTTGCATTTTTTTCCAGTAACTTCATGCGCTTTTTTTACTAATGCAGTTGTAGATGTTACAGCTAATGATAATGCTAAACTAATGGAAAAACAGTCATGTTGGCAGCCACTATTCTACATGACTGTTATTTTACTTTCTTAAATACACTGGGTTTCCGGAAAACTTCACCTTTAAGAAATTGTTCAGTTGCTTGCTAATAACATATTTAACAGTCCTATATATTTATATTGCCATATTCCATTACTGAATATCTGATTTCAATATAATACTTTCTGACCTTTTTTTTTTTGTTCTTTCCCCAGTGAAAAGGCAAAGTCTGAAAGTTCAGATCAATGCTACAGATGACACCGTTTGCATGAGGTATCTTCGACCAAGTCAAAACACCAAATTAGAAGGTTTTGTCCTGGGTTATGGAAGCAACTTCTTTTCTAATCAATACATTCCTTTACCTTCGGAAGGAAAAAACTATGTAACAGAACTTGGTAAGGCATATTTGCTCTGCATGCTATGGTTGTAATGAATTACAGGAAGAGAGTGAGGAGAATATGAATCTTTGGGTTTCTTGATTTTTGTTTTTATTGGGTTGTTGTTCAGGGTTTCTTTGTTTAAGGGTGCCTTGAAGAATTTCAGATGAAAGTGGAATTAGGAGATCCTTCAAGGAGAAGTTTTTCTTGCTTGGAAAAGCTTGCTATTGGTATTTGTTTTGAGGATTTTCATTGTACTTGGACACTATACTGTATTCACTGCATCACAGGTTGAATGAGATGGTTTGCCTAAAGTTTCATTTATAAAGTAGAATACAAGGGAGATGTGCAAGTTCTTAACAAATAGTACAAGAAGCAGTGAGAAGTGTGTGGTTAATTCCCTTTGGCAGAAACATTTGTATCAAAATGATGCCTGTTCTGACAAGGATCTACTCCTTATAGAATAACCTGTAGCTTCCATGTCAGAAGTTACTGATGGAATTCCATAAGGTGTTTTATTGAAGAGATTAAACCATGTCCAGAATGTTAGATCCTGTTGCATGGGATAGGGAGGAAGAAGAATAAATTATTAAAATATTGACTTACCAGGATTTGACCTTTTAAGAAATCTGTTCAGTCTGTTAGGAATTCCCTGATGCTTTCTTATGCTTTTCTAGCCTGAAATGAATCTGGTTTACCCTCATCATTGTAATGCTGGTGATCTTGGTGTAAAACAAGGGGGAAGAAAGGATGCATAAACATAGAAGTATTTTTGATGTGGTCAGTTAAGGCCATTGTAGTCTTCTCCAGGCTGAAAACTGCAGAATAAAATTTTTGAAAAAAGAATAAAGAAAAGTTGGACACAGAATGATAAGGTTTTAGAGACTTTGATTAGATCTCTGTGGCAAAGGTTGAATTTCTTTTTTCATGAGTTGGTACTCCTGGAATCTCTGACACCTATAATTCTGTCACCAATTCAGTGTTTGACTTCATAACCATTACTTAAGCCGTGTCTGGCTTATCTGATTTATTCCTTGTGTAACTTTTGAATCAATTCACAAAGGATGTTGTACAGGATTTTCTGTAGTATACTGTGCATTAGGCATAATAATACCTGTGTAACTGTATTGCAGGAGTAGTGTGGATTAATATTTTCAGATACTCAGATTTTTGGAAAGAGGAAAAAGGACTGAATGTAACATCATGTGTTTTAATACCTACTGTTTTGCTAAACTGAAAACAGAAGGCTCAGTCTCACCCGGAACTTAAAGGATTTTGGTATTCTCTAACCTTAACGTTAATAGCTAATGACTGGAAACCGTAGACACCTTTCTTTAGTTCTGCAGTGTATGAGAGCACTAGCCATGTACATTAAATGATCATTAAAGCTGATCATTAAGCAATCACAATCTTGTAGCAGTGAACACAGAAGCTGAGAAACCCCACAATTCATACAGCCTGCAAGAAAATGAATGCATTTTCTGTACTGTATCTGGAGAGGGGAAATCACAAATGCTGTGGAATACTCTGCCTTTGTAATTTTTTTTAACGGAGAATAACTTCATAATTTTATCTCACTCACACTAATGGAAGTTGTCAGTTTCCTAGTGACAATGAATCTATGCTTGTCACTTCTGAGTGTCCAGTAACTAACCATACAATGTGCAGCATAATATAGATAAAAAGACATGCATGTCCAGCTTCCAGAAAATGTCATCTTTGAAAGGACTGGAACAACATAAACTAACAATAAGTACTCCAAGTTGTAAGCATTTATTTAATGCAATTGACAGTACATTTATTGGAGTTACTGCTCTTGATATTTGGAATTAGATTATATGCTTCAAGGACTTGTTTATTGAAAGCAGAGAATACAGAATATTTCCCATTTCATCAATATTAAACACCACATTAAACTGCAGCTTTGACTGTACTTTCCAAAAGTGTATGGAACATGAGCTAAAGCAATAAACATCAATTGTTCTTTTGGCTCTATTTTAGAGTGACTTGTGTGGCAGAAATGAAGAGAAGAGAGTGGTGATTGCTAACACACTCCCCTCCAACCCCATTTTCAGGGACCAGTTGCTGGCACAAACTGGAAGAATTGCAGAATGTTTCTTAGTTCTAGGAACAATAGTTACGTTGTATTCTGGCAGCCAGAGACCTCAGCTCAGCACACATTTTATGTGGATTTTAGAAAAAATCGGTTATATTAGAGGGACAATAAAAATATCTCAAGATACTTTCCAAAGAAATAACCACCCTAGACTCCCTTGTTGAAAAATCTTACATTATCTTTGTACTCCTAGTACGTCTCACATGTGATGAAGTTGGCTCTGTATGCTCTCGTCATATTAAAACAATGTATTTCTTAAATTTAGCACTAAAATTTTTATATCCTGTGTTCTAGATATTCTAATGATTCAAATTCCACTGCGCACTCTGAAAATGGGTTTTTCCACAGTCAGAACTATGTTTATACAAAAAACTATTTGTTTTCACGCTGAGAACTCCTTCTTGGTCCTCTCATGCTTTCACTTATCTTACTTTCTCAGAAAGATGAGCTTTACAGGCTTCCCTGAACAGTGGTTTGTGATGCTTTTGCTGACCAGGACATGGAGGAAGTGATTCCCAAATGTGAAAAGACATTGTGGCCTATTTAGACCAATACTAATACAATTTAACACTTCCTCCTTTCTTGTCATTTTTGGCAGTTCATGGAAAGAGAATACCTTTCCCAGTCAATTTAGGGACTGTGATCACAATCTTAAATTGGTTTGGTAGCTGAAAGGTAAAGATTAGAAATGGAGATTTGAGGGCATTGTTTTCCTAATGCATTAAGGAACATTACTTTAGACTATAACCTCCTGAGAGACTGATTAGATTCAGGAGAATGGAAGATCCATGAAAGTGGTTCATATTCAAGTAGCATTTAAATTGTCTATTGGGTGAAGATTTTTATGGGAAAATGGTACAGATATGCAATCAGTTACAGACCTACTCAAAAATTTTCAGCAATTTAGTAATTAGGCCAGTGCAAGAAAACATACAGACTTCACATATAAGTAAGTCGTTATTCCCTCCCTAAAATGTGTCAGTCCTTTAAAATATGTTTTGTCCTTTCAAACAAACAGTATAGGAAACATACAGACTTCACATATAAATAAGTCGTTATTCCCTCCCTAAAATGCATCAGTCCTTTAAAAAAGTTTTGTCCTTTCAAACAAACAGTATAGGTTTGCACACAGAATGAAGTGCCTTGCAGATATTTCCTCAATTTAGCTCTGTGTACCTGGTTTTGTTAATGGAGCAGCATAATCAGCATTTTGTTTGGGATAATTGTCCCCAATTGGAACGGGAATATGGGAGATGAAGTAACAAGTAACAAACTATATCTTTTGTTTTCTAGATGACATAATATGCACAATAATATATATTTCTAAGGGTGTCTTGAGGTCAGCAGATTTATTATCAAATTTCATGTGTATAGGTGCACATATTTTAAAAGAAATGAATAAGGACATGATCTTGCCTAAGATTTTCAGGACAGATGCATGACTTTGTAGAATGTGTGACATTGACCTACATTTCATCCATTAAAATATTCAGCACCTCACTGCAGTGAATCTTATCTTAAAGTATTTGTCTTCTCTTTCTTTTGCAAGTTATATAGTAACTGAGCCAGCAATTGTGTAACATTATCCGTGAACTGGGATCTGCCTGCAAAGGGCATGTACAAAGAGAAAGGGATTCTGTTGGATTTCCTGAACTTGTAATGAGTTCATGCTGGCAACAAAATCTTGAGCAGCTTCATGCACTGGTAGATAGATGAATTTGAATCATAGTGAAGGGTAAATGACAATGATAAGGCAGCATCAAAATGTGTTTCAAAGAAGCATACCACTTTATCAGGATTCCAGATGTGTTTTGTGCTGAGTGTACTTTATGAGCTTATATGGCATTAAGCAACATTATTATTGATCATGGAAACTCTTCAGACAGTGTCAAAAAATATCAAAATGTAAATTCAGATGGAGTATTGAAAAGGTAAACCGACCCATCCAAAAGTTCTGGGCTTGACTTAAACCTTTATCTAAATTTGTTCAATCTGCCTGACTCATAAGAGTATTTGCTTGAGAGATTTGTGGTAGTTTTTTGTAACTTGACTAGGAAGATTGCAGGTTAGTCTCCTAGAAATTGCTGATACTGTTGAAGGAACACCTAAAAATTATGTGGAGACAGGAAAATTTTGTTAAGAATTAACAGCAATTACTTAACAGAGTGCACAAAATTAATTTCCATTTCAGTTTCTAAAACCAGCTCAACACTAGGCCACATGCTTTGGCTTTTCCTTTTCTTGAACAAGACTGTACAGTGTAAAAGGAGAATGTATTGGTAATCCTGCTTTAAAACAACCATAATGAGTGATGGGTGAAATTTGAATATGTTTGTTTGTATGACAGGATTCTAGTACCACCTTGAACACATTTTAAAAAGTGTAATTCAGGGACCTGTGTTACAGCAGTGCTTAGCTAAAAGATCTTGCTGTGCAGATTCTTATATCTGATCAATTACCAGAAATGTGCAGATGTATTAGCTACATGCTTTTCAAGGTGCCTAATAATATGAACAGTAATTCAGAATTATGTCACTTCCTAATAACTTACCAAAATACAGATTCTCATTGCTAGCTGTTAGCTGAGCCTAGTGGAATGAAGGGCCTGGAGGAAGTCAGCAGCTGTCCCTTCATCTAGACAAGCAGACTGAGCAGCAGCAGACTCATTCATGTCAACCTCTTTTCCCACTTCTCTGTTTTTTCTCATGCTTGTTACATTATGATGGTAACAGTTGATTGTGCTGCAGTAGTCTAAAGTTTAAAAGCTAAAACTAGATGGCTAAATGTTTCTGTCTAATATTTTCGAGAAGTGGGAGGAAAAGGTGTAAGAATATATCCTGAATGTGCGTGCATGTCTCTGCTGTATGCATTGAATGCTATAGATACAGATACTATCACTTTCCAAATACTAATGCCTCAGGTGTGTGACTGTTCTTCCCACCTGCTTCAGAAATCATTTGCTTAGATTTATGTGCCTGCAGGAA
>NW_008658762.1:97059-138186 GCF_000695815.1 Acanthisitta chloris
ATTGCTTTATTCTGCTTTAGGCATTTAAACTTGAAAGAGCAATTTCACTGATGTTCACTGCCATGTGCCTCTCAACTGAGTGGTCAAAACAGCCCTTGTTCAGGGAATTACACCCGTAAGAATGAAACATGTATTTGTTGACTAGCACTTTTCTGGTACATCTGGGCATTTTCCTATAGTACTTTGTGGCTAAAGAATTGAAGGTGGTCGCTGTTTGGACTTTAGTTCTAATATGAAAGGAGCTCTTAGCCAGAAATATTTGTCATCCTAGTCTTAATAAAGGAGGATTGTCAGTAACAGGTTAAAACAAGTGGATTTATTAAGTTAGTCTTATAGTAGAAGCCCTCCAAGAATGTATTGGTCATCAAGGAGTCACTCTCATAGCAAATGTGCAAATGTATTTTAAACTGAACTTGTTAAAATTTACATTGTTCTGTAAGGATCCTCCATTTATGAGGTTCTGGATCCTTACAAGATGACAGCTCTATATCTTATATCTCTATCATATATGTCTCTGTATGTACTGATGAATAATGAAATCATTTCTGGAGGCAGATGCTGGATTCATGCAGATATGTGTTCAAATATTACACATTAATCTTAATTATAGAACTATCCTTCTCTTGCTAAATACAGTTCAAGGAAAATAAGAAATAGTTGTAAACAGGATTGTCTACACTTTGTGATGTGATTTCCTTTTACTTTTTTTTTATTTTAGAAATGCACTTCTTCTGTCAAATATGTTTCAGTGTAAATAGTTGATACATTCTGTGAATCATAATGGCATACAGTCAGAACCCCTTATTTTTTTGGCTACCTCTTATTTCAGCAATTTCTCTCTTAAGCATTTAGATGAGCTAGCACAAGCTAAATCACTGTTTTATTTCGGTCTCAGTATTTCACAGCACTTTCTTTTTCTGTGTACTGTTTTATTTTGGTCTCGGTATTTCACAGCACTTTCTTTTTCTGTGTTATTCACCTCTCCCCAAGATTCCACCTTCTTATAGACATGAATTTGTAAAGTGGATTATGCATATGTAGGCATCATAAAAGAACACAGATTATCATGAAACCATTCTCACAACTTGATGAAGTTTAATACATGTGCGAGGAAATGTTTTAAGGCCCTGAAAATTAATTGAGTCATATCAGCATAGGATAGTTTGCATATTGTGATGATGACTGATACATATATTTCTCAGAAAGAGGACTGAATCAGTCTGAAAACTCTGTGGTCTTCTGAAATTATTGAAAGAAATGTTAAATTGCAGTGCAAGACTAAGAAAGAACTCCCATTTCTAAACCTGAATCAGGGCTCATTATATGATATTAAACAAGCTGTCTGCATTTCTTGATTTCAGATACCTTGGATATAGAATGAATATCTGGCCAGAATAAAAACCCTCTCGAGGCACATGTTCTCCAGTCCGTACATAATGCTTTGATACTGTGCATCAAACCAATGAATTTTAGTTAAATATTCAAATTTTGATTTGATTTGATTTAACTGAAATAGTTGCTATAGTCTAAACACCCATGTAGTACCATGGGTAGTTCTGCTCAGGAATCATAGAATCATATTTCTAGATTAAGATGAGTGTTTTAGTTAAGTTCAGAGCAGAAATTTATTGTTGTATCCCAGGGATTGAATTTACTCCTTTAATAATTTCAAATTCTGATTTCAGTTATAATGATCAGAACAGTATCTTAAATCTAGTGGTTCTAAACCAGACAGGTGGTCTTTTTAAAACCTGCCTGTTCTCTAACAGTGCTCTCTCAACATCTGGTCTTAGCCTGTCTACCTAAGTACTTCTTTTATACATTGTATTACAGTCAGAAGAGTCATAAATTCTCTGCAGAGTGGGGATGTGTTGTATTCTTTATTAAGGCAATATTTTTTCAATCCACCAAAAGAAAAGCTTAATGAACAGCACATAACACAAAATATTTCTGCAGAGAGCACTTTGTTACAGAACAGACACCTGTTAGAACTAATGATTCATGAAAAATGTCAGGTTTAGTGGCTTTGAGATGTGCAGGTAGATATTTAGTCTTTGTTTATTACCACATTTGGTTTAGAAGTTAATCTATTTCTATACTGCTACACATATCATTTCAGATTTCAGTCAGAATTGAATGTTCCAGTTATGGAGCTGAGAAAAATTGTTTTTAACCATTTGGATAACTTTCTTTCACAATCTTTGGATATTTGCTGATGAAAACAGAGGTTTTTCTATGTTTTGAAGACTGACTTTGTAATTCACAAGGTTTCAAGGTGATTCTTGAAATTAACTTTGTTGAATACTTTGCAAGAGTTTCACAAGTCTCACAGGTGGACATAACTGCACAGCAGAAATCTGGGATTAAAGTACAGGGAAGTCAAATTATTTTAAAGTGTCACTTATTTTCAGTCCTAGGTCTCAATACAAAAAAAGTCAAGATGGTTATGCAAATCCCAGAACTGTGTACAACCCTAAATAGTTAAAACCATATTTTTGTAAATGGAGATGTATTCACACCTCAGGGATTCTCTTTTATTAAATAATTCTTTTATTTTTCAACTAATTCTTTTTTCCACACTGCTTTAAGCAGCTATTTTCAATGCTCATCTTAGTTACTGGGTGCAGATCAAACCCATTTAAGAAAATAATTAAACAAAGTACACCCATAGTTTGGATTTCCAGTGATTTAAATGTACAGAATCAGTGAAGTTTTTCCCAACACTGACATAGTCTTTTCTATAACACAGCAAGCTTTTGATTTTTTCATTACATTCCTTTCTCTCTTGCTACAGAAATGTGGGTGTAAGGAAAAATTTAATGATTTCTTAGTGGTTCTGTTTAATTGGTACTATTCAAGCTGCCTGTTACACTCTAATATGCAGGAAATTCAGTCTCATCTGTAGAGACAGATTTAGATAATATGTCTAAACTAGAATGATATTTTTACATTGAGGAATCCTTTTTTATAAAAAACTGTAGTGAAAATGATAGTGATCAGCATATGGTGAGCCAAATTCTGCCCATGAGTATCTCACTGGAAGCTCCTATGATGACTTCTTTCATGTTGCAGTTTGGTGAGAATAGAGCTTGGCTTGAAATACTTAAGGGAAGAAATCTCTGACATCTGATTTTAAGAGTAAGGGAAAATCTTTTTTCTGAAGAGGAATTCCCCAGACTGAAATCACCATCTCAACTTTGTTTTAATCAAAGCATCAAAATATTCTAAATTCAATATATCTTAAAGAAAACATGCCTAAAGTTTGCAACGACTGGATATGTCAAGCATTCACTGAATGTGAATGTGTCAAGCATTCACTGAATATTTGACTTTTTCTTATAAATTGTACATTAATACCTTCTTAAAATAAATGGCACATCTATATTAATTGTTTGTTTCTTCATTTCCAGATGCAGAGCCACGGTATTTGGTTTCAGTAAGACCAGCACGTGTTTCAAATAATAAGAAATCTTGTTCAGGTATTTTAACATTACTGCATCTCTTTCTTAATGTATTTGAATGAAGACAGAATCTTTTACTGGGTTGAGAATATATTTGTACTTGTAGATGTCTGACTGGGATGCACAAATTCTATGCATGGGAAGGTAGAGTGTCAAACAGTAGTTCCTAGATGATAATTAGTCACACACATGGTGTTCAAAGCATGAAGAAGTACCTAAAGATTTTTCTTGTAAAGGTCTTAAAATGACAATTGAACTCGAGAATACTAATTTCTGATGTTTAAAGAGGTCACAAGTGCATGCAAGAAAAAGAAAAGTTTGGAAATGCTGTGTTGTAGTGTATTGAAGTTACTCTTTCCAAAACTACCAGTATGGATTCCTTCATCCATAGGCATGTCAAAGTTCCTTGTTTCTCATTGAAAAATGGTAGTGAGTGTGTGTGTGTCTGTCTCTCTGTATATCAGTACTACTACTAAGTTTGCTGATGCAAGGATTTGAGGAAAGACGGATATTTCTAGCTGAAACTAAACATAGCAGAGTATAAATCCAAATTTAACTTTTGTCTCTTTCAAAGTCTTTCTCTGTGACCTTAAACCAGTCATTAATATTGTTGGTTCTTAATCCCTTACTTTAACATGGAGACTTCTCTCAGAATCACTGTTGCAA
Organism: Acanthisitta chloris; assembly: GCF_000695815.1. Classification (NCBI taxonomy): domain Eukaryota; kingdom Metazoa; phylum Chordata; class Aves; order Passeriformes; family Acanthisittidae; genus Acanthisitta; species Acanthisitta chloris. The sequence goes on from NW_008658762.1 coordinate 101,187, forward strand.
AAAGTAAGCTGATGCCCTATCCTGGGAGCATTCAAGGTCAGGTTGGACTGGGGTCTGAGAAACCTGACCCAGTTGAAAATGTCCCTTCTCATTACAGGGGGGTTGGACTAGGTGAACTTTAAAATTCCTTTCTAACCCAAACCATTCTATGATTCTATGACCTTTATATGATTTTTTTTTTCTAGTTCCTGGTAGCTGCTTGGGATTAATTTCTTCTTGCTATACATAAAAGAGTATGTCTAGAAAGAATTTTGGAAAGTGGTTTACCTTTCAGATGCTATATATAGATCTAAAACCCCAATACCCAAAATACCCAATGCATTATTTGTACATGATTAATTTTTGCATCTACAGTCTACAGAAATTGATTTCTGTAGCAAGATGAAGAAAATTGCTTCTGCAGTCCAGTAAAGGTGTAAGAACAGTTATAGGTTTAATGCTAACTAGATACGTGGCAAGTCTTTTTGTAGCGACAAGAGTTAAACTGGACAGAAATTTAGTAAAGTCTGAGTTATGGCAATTTAAAATTTACAAATGAAGACTGGTTGCATTTCTAGAAAAGACACTGTAATTCAAACTGGTGTTAATACCAAGGAATTTTATGGTTTACATTCATATCACAAAACATAGGTAGTAATAAAAGTAATTCCTCTTTTTACAGTGTACAAATCATTGCTAATGGCACAATAAAATTCAAAATTCTATGTAGGTTCTCCCAAAAATCAGTTTATTTCAAGATATATGAGAATGTATTGTGTCTTTTCCTTAAAACTCACATCTTTTCCATGTTTCCTCAAAAACAGATCCAGAAGGAGATTTTGCTATAGGCAGCAGATTTGCCAGATAGTTTGGTGAATGACCAAGCTGTTTGTTTGAACTTTTTTCTTAAAAACTGGAGAAAGGTTGTAGAAGCAGGTGCAGACTACAAGAAAATTATTTGCCCTTATAGAAGTACCATATATTCCACAGCATATCAAAGTGTGTCATATTTGTTCTTAAGCATAGAGTGTGATTCTGGAAGTATGTCATGCTTGTTCTTAAGCATAGAGTGTGATTCTGCTTGTTTGTGGGGGTTTGTAGCAACATATTCATCATCAATATAAAGTAAAAGCCCACATGATTAATATTTCTAAATGTACACATGTTCATGGGTTAAAAGTACAAACCAGACTGAGGCTTGTTAGCATTGGGTGAAAGTACAAACCAGACTGAGGCTTGTTAAGTGAAGAGATTAATAGAGTTCAAAAGGCATGAGAAGGAAGTTAATCAGGTCTGTTTCACAACAGTGATAAATAAACCCCTTAGATCAATGGTTTATAAACTTTAGATGAATTTGTGGTCACCTGTACATTTTGAAGAGGTACAGATCTTTTAGATTTTTGAAGTATGTAATGTGATGTAAATAAGATATCTGTTTCCTTTAATTGATCATCTTTCAGACATTTTTAGATTTTTGAAGTGTGTAATGTGATGTAAATAAGATATCTATTTCCTTTAATTGATCATCTTTCAGACACCAGAGTTTCTCCTTGGGCTCTTAGCAGTCCACAAACTGCAGATTCAAAATAATTGTTCTTGATCATTTGTTCATTTCCACCTATTAGCTTTGAAACATTCTTTAAATAAGGTTTGTTCTCCATATGGGAGTTTTGCTCCTTCATTCAGAGCAAAGCTAAAATTAAGTATCATGCAAAAGCTGAACATTTTCAATATAGTAGGTAGTTAAAAGAGAAGACACCCCCAGATAGAGACACTGACTCAGATCTGCCTATAGTTAAGAGCAAAAGAACTTTTGTAGGCTTTGTTTTACTCTCAGTGAAGAAAGATGTATTAATTATTTATGGACATATTTGCACTGTTACAATGAAACCTGACAAGAAGTTATTATTTCTGTCAAACCCAAAGAGAGACTTCCTAATGTCCTGAACTCTGTGTCATACCTTCTGTGGTATGGTCTGAGACAGCTAGAGCTTTGAATTTAATCTACGTATAGCTTATTCTTATACTAAAACCACTAATTATATCAAACCCACCGATAGTTCATTTTCAAAAACTAGGTTTAACTGGAACGTTAGGCTGGAAAAAAGAAATCACAGACACTGTCTCTGCCCTTTTTGTAAATTATACATTAGAAATTGTGACTGTGAAAAAAAAGAGAACTGTTGTACCTTTCCCTTCAAGCTTAGAAGATAAGTAGATCTTCATTTACTATTTTATACAACTGCAAAAACTTTCCCTTACATAATGCAGGAGAGAGAAACTAACTTTATATGTTTCTTATGTAGGTCGGACCAAGACACAAAAGCCTCTGCAGCTGGTAGTTGGCACTCTCACCCCAACCTCTGTATTTCTCTCTTGGGGCATCCTAGTCAACCCTCAACATGACTGGACATCAACAAGTAACTGTGCTAGTGACAGGTAACATAACAGAAAAACATTTTTGATTATTATCATGATTTTATTCATTGTAGCTGTATGCTGTGGCAAAAATAAATTTTACAGTGGAAATTGAAATGTTGGAAACAGTATTTCTGAATGTGAAGTAAGTTTTCTCATTTGCTTATATCAGTGCTTTGCAAGTCTTGTCTTGAATGCAAATTGAGTCAGATGTCTACATGCTGAAGTGCAAATCTTGCTATTTCACATGAGATCCTTTGCTCTTAAAACAACAGCCTTGGCTCTACCTTGAATTGTATTATTTGTTCTGTGCATATAGTGATTTTAGCACCATTTTTGCCTTCCCTGTGTGCTGTGTCAGCGCCAAAGTTACAGAACCCATTGTGCAGTAGGAAGAAAGAATGCTTTAGAAGAAGCCTATATCCTGTAGTAATCCACCTGGAAATTCAAGGCATGTGGTATTCATCTCAATGCCTTCATCAGCTTTGGGTTTGCTCCTCAGTAGCTGAATTTTCTTGTTGGACATTCATTGACTCAAAGTTTGAACAGACTGATTAACATAGTCTGGAATGTTTTCCACTTAGTGCAGTGTGCTGCTGGTGTCTTACTGTTTAGAATATATTCTATATGTCTCGTACTCTAGTCTAAGAGACTTGCTTTTACCATGTCTTTGTGTCAAGTAATAGTATGCTGGTATTTAGTTAAGTGTTATTTAGTTCAGTTAGCTGATTCCTCTTAGGAATTACTTTTAATGTGCCCTCCATTTTAGTTAAATATTGTCAGGCTGTACTAAAGTACTGTCAATGTATTTCCCTTTTGCCTCCATAAAATGACTTGCCTAGAAGAGTTGCATTGTTCATTTGAATTTAACCCTGTATTTCAGCTGTAAAGATATGCTGACATTCACGAGTAGCTAGTTTAAGAACACTTAAATCAAGTTACAAATTATTATATCCAAGTCAGGGTATATACTTATAAGCAGATTTCTATTTTGCAATCAAGCATAGCAATAAAGTTAATGGAGAAAAAAAGTCACTTAAGTGGTGTGCTTATTTTGTTTACATTTACTGGACAAAATTGCTTGTGATTTATATAAATGATGAGAACAGTTTTCCATGTGACCATTAGAAAGTAGCCCATTCTTAGCAAGTTAGCATTATGTTAAAAGTACAAGACTTAAAGAGCAGATAATGGATTCATCAATATTTCTATCTGTTGTAGGGGCAGTCTACCTCACTTGATCCTTTTTCAGCTGGCATGTTCTCCTTACTGTGACATGTTGCAATGTACTGTTAATTATCCTCAGGGTTGCCATTAGTCACTAACCTCTAATCTTTGACATGGGCAGTATGTGGCAGTTATGACCTCTTAACTCAGTTCTGTCAGTAAATATCTCACCAATTTTTAGATTTGTAACTCTGCATGACCTGAAATGGAGTCACTGTTCTCGGCCTCAGATTTTACCATCTCCGAGTGGATGTTAGGCTTTTGTACAAATGTTGCATAATGTAAGCTATTTGAATGTGTTACTGACTCAGAAGATGAAAACCACATGGAACAGCACAGATCTGCTGGCCAAGATTTTCTCTAGTGCAAGTCTGACCTCAGTGGGATATTCCTTAGAATATCTGGTTTTGTGAGCAAATGAGTTTTGAACAAGAAGTGACATATTCTAAAAGAGCATTGGTATCTTTTACTGCTTCAGTGAAATTATTGCTTGCTTCTTGAGGGCACATAGTGGTCTTCTGTATCTACAAATTGCTTTTTAAGAAACTCCAAAGAAGAAAAGGTTCATGTGACATTTTTCATCAAACCATTCTTTGGTTGCTTAACTCTCTAGATATTAAGGGCATAAACTGATAGAGTGCTACGTATTTCCTTCAAGATAACCCGAAGTGAAGGTACTCAGTGCCATTTTTGTGGATGAAAGTTCTCAAATGCTTATTCATTGTTGAAGTGAAGGTACCCAGTGCCATTTTTGTGGATGAAAGTTCTTTGAAAGGTCAAATTTTGAAGCCTTCTTGAAGTGGCTAATCTCTCTGGTCAGAGCCTTAGCACTAGAATGAAAACCAAAACCTTTCCATATTTCCAAGAGAATAGAGAAACTTGTTTCGTCTCTGCCTTTCTATGTTCAAACAAACATTAGTGGACAGAGCTGTCATAATAAATATACTGGGGCTATGTTTACTGTTCATTTAGGTCTGAAAAAGAGAGACTACTTTATAGATCTATTTTTTATTATTTTTTACATTTTCATCTGCATTTGCTTTGATTAGAACAACTGAAAATCCCAAATGAAGCTGGGGTTTGAAACAGGTGGAGTTTGACTTTCAGTTGTTTAGGAGGGAAGGCTAGGGGAAGGATCATTATTTTCCATGTAAAAACAGTGTTTGTAGATACAGTAAAATATAGTGTCCTATTGAGTGGATTGTATGGAAAACCAAATGTGCTTTCAGATACATACAAAATAGAAATGTAAAACCTGAATGTATGTTTTTTTAAGTTTAAAACTTTGACAAATTCACATTGACTTTGTTTAAATTTGTTTTCCCATGCTCTAAATGTCCTAATGCCATATTTACAAGAAGCACAGATATTGTGTTTTACTTAGTTTGTATCTGATGCTTTAAAAAGAAAAAAAAGTTAAGAAAAATAGCAAGGGAATCCATACTTAGTCTTTATGTTGTACAGTACATAGAAGTAGGGTAAAAACCCTAAGTACAGAAAGATATGTGCCTATCTCCTTCTGTGCCTGTCTGCAAACATCTGTCACTATTTAGCTTCTAGCTTAATCATACTTTGTGTTGTGAGTGTCATATAAAGTGTATTTTAAACTTAGCAGAATTCCTTAAGGAAAACATACAGCAGCAAATACTCTTCCTGAGTTTCAGATGCTTTTGAGTAACTACTGAGGGATTATATGCTAATAGCTTCTTTAAACATGGTATGATTTGTTGCTGTTCAGCCTCTCCATCCTTCAGAGCCTATCACTCTTCCTTTCAGTCATTCTATTAAAAAAATTGCCTAAAATACATGAATGTTAGTGATCATGTAAAAATGAAAACTAAATTAGAAAGTGCTTTGCAAACTTCACTGGTAGTCATTATTGATCTAATTCTTTCCATCGTTTTGTATATGTCAGTGTCTGTTACTTTAAAGTAAACTTGGCAATAAAAAAGGAAAGAATATAATCAACTTCAGATACCAATTTGTGAAACAGTATCTGAAAAATCATAGTTCAAACTATATCTTTTATGACTTTCTAACATTAAATCGATGTTATGCTTCTAGTGAAGTCTAACTATAAACAAATAAATATATGTATATGTCAATAGTCTTATTTTTAAAAGTCTGATTACAATCCTATGCACAAGAATGAAATGAGTTTTAGAATCTTTTGTCTCTGGTGACACGATATCACAAAGCTGGAATGTTCTTATATCTCCAAGGCTTAATTGTTTGTTTAGTGTTATGTGTGACTAAAATAGTCATGATTAAACTGTTTGGAGTTTTGGTTGGGATCTGGTTCCAAATAAACCCATGATATTTATACAAACTGACCTAGCCTGGAAATCTTGTAAAACCATCTGCCTTATACGATTTCCAGTATCTAATTGTTTGTGCCTGAATATTTGACTGTACAAGTATCTTCTGGGAATCTGGCTGTACAGAAATTTGGTTAAAATTGGAAAAATAGCACTGGAATTCTTAGTAAGGCAGTGTAATTCATACTGATAGATGAAAACTTAATGTTTTGCCTATCCATCCTAGAATTTTATTTTTTTAGCAGCGAATGAGATTTGCTTAAGCCCTGTGTGCTGCTTCTTTAAAGTGGTCATAGTATTTTGTTTTCTTTGTAGTGAAAAGGCTGTCTCTAAGCTGAGCACTGCCTTGCATTGTAGAGTTTTAAAAATTAAACTATGTAAACTGAACACAGAAGAGAAACATCCTTTTGTGTCAGGCTGAGAGTCTTCTATGTTGGCTTTGCAGTTATAGCACATAGATATATTTGGCCTATGGACTAACATCGTACTCTTGTGGCTTCCTTTAAATGATGAAATTTGTCTCTCCTGCTTTATTTCTGCCATTATTTCACTTTTTGTGTGCATCATAGGTGAAGGCAAGGGAAGTCAGAATGTTGTAAAACATAAAGCTTGTTAATGTAGGCAGAGTTTCAGGAACAGACAGACATTAAACATAGCATCCTGTTGCACAGATGCATACAGGGAGAGGATGTTTTGGCAAATATAGACTCTTTATTTCTTTCTGGGTTTGACTGCTTGTTTTGAGTTTGTTTTGGGGAGGATTTTTCTGTCATTATTGCTGCCATTCCGACTGAAACAGTACTCCTCACTGGCTCATGACACCTTTTGATTTAAGTTGTGCTTATTGTCCTTTGGATTGACTAGTAAAAAGGGAGGAGGTAAAATTTCTGTACAGTCCCCATGATGGTTTGCTTGGAGGTACCTTCTAAGGAGTGAAGCATTGCTTGTAGGGGGAGAGAAAGGTGTATTGAATCTTATGGATCTTAATGAAAGAGCTTTAATGTTTTATAGAGTGCTAGCTGGAAAAGAAATGAAGTGAACCCTGCAGTCTTTTGATTCGTCTTTGTTGCAAATAGAAATACGAGAGCTATTCAGTAAACAGTGTTCTGATACAATGTACCCTTTTCATATCTTCCACAAAAACAAATATAGAATCAAAATGAAATATTAAGTTATATGTTCTTAGGTCTTTGTACCTGCTGAGAACGTAGATAAAAACAAATTCTCACCAAGTGTAACGAAGTGTGCCACCTCCTAGCTGAAACATCAACCTAATATTCACAGCTGTCAATAGCATTCCTAGGACTGTTCCAAAGAGTATTTCTTTGATAATAGCTATTAGGCCCCTGCAGAATGCAATTGGTTTTTCATATTTTTACCAGCATGTAGTGTACCTTTCCCTTCTATGTGAATGTGGCTACACTCCGTTTCAGCCTGCCTCCTATAATTTTGAGGGGGAATCTGTGGAGACCTTTTGATGAATATTTGCAGCCAGAAGAAGGTTTTGCAGCTTCTGATACCCACAGCAGGCCAGCTGCACACATTTTGTGCATGTACGTCACTGTCACAAGGGGATAGATATATGTGAGTGGTGACTGGATCTTAACTGCTTTCTCATGTCTTCAATTATATGTGTTGATTTTTGATACTGTATTTTTTATGAAATGAAGGCTTTAAAAAAGGATAAATTAAAATTACAACAAACCGTGATCAGCACGGCATTCTCAGGCAGGCTTTAGAACAAAATGTGATCAGCACGGCATTCTCAGGCAGGCACTGAAATTGCATTTTATTTGGCAGTTTGTTGTTCTGGTTTAACAATGAATTGTTGCTCTTTGATGACAAAACTTGGCATTTCTGGATTTGGACTCTATAAACAAATGATTGCATTTCCCTAAAAGTGCATGTTGTTTACAATTTGGATATTTTTAATAGTCAAATGATTGTGACTTACAAATTGTTAAATGGAACTTCATTTTCTTTGCCTTTTATTGGAACGATTGAGGAAATTCTGTCATCGCAGTCAGTGTTTTTAGTGTTCAGTATGGCAAGTTTCCACTGAAATTATTATACCCTTGGTGAAGTTTTTACAGGCTTGGAAGTCTTGGAGTTGAGACCACATTTCTTCTATGCTATGTGTTTCTCTTTCTAATGGCATAGTTTGGCCCAGCAATGAAAATCTTCGGATTTCTTAATAGTCTTGAATTTTAGTGAAAGATGTTTTTTGTTGTGTTCTTGGTATTTTAATTCATGTTAGGGTGAAGGAATTTACAGGTCTGGAGACACAGAACATTTTCCTCAGTGGTAGCTAGTAGGAACAGTCACTAAAGCCTAATAATTATGAACAAATTTTTAGGTGTCTTTTTTCTTCCTTATTTTTGATGCAGATATTCATTTAGACTGTTCAATAACTGAACTGAATCAGCATACTTTTTTCTTTTCATCACATGCAACCACTTTATTTCTATCCCATTGAACTAAAACTGATAGGAAAAGGTGAGGATGAAGATGGAAAAATATGAAAATTCCACTTTCAGGCAAGCTGGGAAGAAGATGGCTATTCCCACTTGTGATTCATATTTTGATCACAGATCTATCTATACTTTTTCCAAATCCCTCACCAAAAGACTGTATGAGGTTCAGCAAGATGCATTTGTGTTGAAGATTTGAGTTTTTATCACTGTTGCATCCTTTGAAAGATAGTGACAGGGAGTTCAAGTCAGCTTTTCCTGTGTGTTAATGTCTGTGTGACTACATATGAATGGTTTAGAAGATAAAGGAGCAGATATTTTCCTTATTTTAATGTTGCCAATAATTTCTTTTTTAAACATATTCTTTGTCAGTTCATCTGATAGATCTATTGTTTGACATATGAAATTAGAGCACATCACAGCCCACAGAAGTAAGAAGGCAGATTATTACTCAGTAGCCCAGGAATTGTTAAGAAAGGATATTCACTAGTCTTTTATTGTCTTTTTTTTCTTTTCTTTCCTCTTTTTCCTTTGCAAGTTTTAGGTTAGACTGTGGCTTGTTTTGAACACAAAATAGTACAGCTAATGAAGAAAATTATGTGATCAATTATAAATATTGATTTTGTAACCTGGTGAAGTACCTGAATGAGCTGAATTGTAGCAACTGAAACAGGAGCACCTATATTTTAGGTGCCAAGAGAACATATTTGACAGTTGCAAGATAAAATATGTAAACTAAGTGAATCACTGTGTATGGAATTATTCTCTATGGCTGACACTTGCCTTGTCTGAGGCTCTGTTTTAATAATGAAGTAGGAATTTCCATGTACTCAACAGTCATCTTTCAAATATACTCTAATCTGAAAGTGTTCTTCTGTAACTTTCACAAAAGCAGCTTTATGCGTAGATTGTATTATATTTGGTCTATTAAGTGAGTTTAGTCTGGACCTTTGATACCCTTTCAGTTGACTAAATTACTTCCTTGGCCTTTTTATTTTTTTTAAGGTCCCTTCCTTTGCTTCCATATATTTGTCTATATAATACCCGAAATAAATCTCACAACCTTAATTTTCAAGCCTTCAGTTTATCTATTTGAGTGTTGTGAAATACAATTGGATGGAATTCATCCTTCTTTCAGCTGGTGTAAATGTGAGCTGGATATGGACAAACAGACTTGTGTTATTTATGTTATGTGTAAGAATCTTCAGTAACACTCAGATTTAAAAGTTGCTAGATCTCTCTGAGATTAGTTTTTACACAAAAAGAAAGCTCCGCTCCATTCTGGCAGTGAGTCAGCATGTGTACTGAAAATGAGACTAGAGTAGGCAGGGGAATTCTTGTGCCAAAGCTCTCACCATGTACATTGCTGTGTTTTATACTGCCTAGCGCTGCAGTCATACTTTCTCAGGGTGGTGCTGCTTGACAGAATTGGGCAATTTCTGTAGAAATGCTTTTTGAATTCACAATATGTTAGCATTCATCACGTTATTGATTTAAACTGCTGAAAGAAATGTCTTAGTTTATTTTCTTGTTTCAAGTGTGGGCAATACATAATGGGATCACTCAAAGAGGAATGTATGATACAGACATCAACTATTACTGGTATTCCCTTGAGAATATTTTTGGACTACTTTTGAGGGGAACACCTTTCACTGGATGGTTGTAGAAGACATTGAGAAATCAGCTGAGGCTTCCTTCTTAGTAGACTCATGATTCAACAGACTAATTCTGGCATATGTCAGAATCACAGGAACCACTTGCAAAATGAGCTTGTGGTTTGTGGTTAGAACCTCACAAACAGGGTTGTTGGTGAAAAAGGAGACTGTTCTTTTGCTCTTTGTATAATACTCCTAATACTCCAGGGTCTGTATGATGGAGTTCATATTTGTGGAATATATGCTGGTTTCTCTGATATTTGATGACCATAAAGGGCCAGAAAGAACAAGAAGAATACTGCTACAATGATGGGTAGCAGTTATTTTATTAATTTCTCATGAAAATGGTTGTAGTGAGTATCTTTGTGTAGATTTTTCTTATCTTTTCTTTATTTTTTTTTCCCGAGCAGGTTCTATACAGTTCGCTACAGAGAAAAAGGTAAAGACAAGAAATGGGTTTTTCAGCTCTGCCCAGTTACAGAAACAGTGGTTGACAATTTGAAGCCAAACACAATTTATGAATTTGGAGTTAAAGACAATGTAGAGGATAGTATTTGGAGCAAGACTTTCAATCACAAGACAGTTCTCTCAAGTAAGTATCTGACAATAATTAATCAAATAGCTACTCGGACAGTACATTTTCTCCTATTGTGGTATTACTTAGAGTAAGCTACTGATCAGGTTTACATTTTTCAAATGCTATCCCTTATGGCCCTAACAATTCTTTTAGTAACTGGTGAAACTAGAAATATTTTGCGTTTGAAAAACTGTCACCTACTCTTCTGAAAGGTGTTTTTTTTCATTGCAAATAGAGAATCTGCTGCAGGTTGGTAGGACTCTTAACAGTAATTAGTTCAGATAAAGTGTTGAGTATGCATATTTATATTTCTGACTGGATTCTAAGATTTTTCCTTAGGCCTTGAATAACATGATGATCAACTAATCCATAAAACATCATATAGCTAATCAATTTCATTTCTTCCATCAATGAATTTGAGCTGATGGAAATTATTATTCTTGTTCGCATCTTCTTTTACACCTGCATTTATGTTGAAACTGGTAAAAAGCTAGATGGGGCCTGTCCTTCCTTGCATGCATCACAATGGACCCCTTAGGATTCCACTAGACAGTTGAATTTGAAGGTAATTTTCAGGCAAGAAATTATATGAATTGTGTTTGAAGCATGCACTGTCATGTATGCTTTTGTCTGAGTTTTCATGGAGGCAGTGTATTACATCTCTGACTGTTCTGTCAGTCATATTTTAAGGTTTTTCTCCAAAGCCCCAAGTCAATGTAGGAAAAGTGATGTCCAGTTGACCCTTGAAAAAACATATACTGCTAAAAGAATCGTTCATAACAACAGAGGAAACAGGCACCACCAGAATCTTCTTCCTTTTAATGAGAGGAAGAGGGGACTTAACAGATATTGTCCAATTTGATTTACTTTCCTCAATCATTTACATAAATGTGTTTCTGAATGTGATGCTGGTTGGAAGATGCTGCAAACTCCTATGCTCAGTACTTTTAGCTTGACTGAAAATATGAAGAATGAGAATTCTCATTAGAGGGCCTTATTCATATATTTCTGGCTGAAATTTGGTTTGGACCTCAGTTTCAACTTGCAGGTGAATTACACAGCTTGATATACTTGAGGATAAGGGAGGGAGGCAGTATGGTGGCTTGTAACACTGCAAAAGCCTTCATACTCCCTAAAAAGAACTTTTCTGGCTATCATTATAAAGCTGAAATCTGCAATTTTGAAGTACCTGCCCAGTGTCCATAGAGTTGTTTTAGCAGTCCAGAATAATGCCGTTGTTATACCACGAGCTTCAAGTGGGGAATGCTGATAACCTTTTTCCATACAATACTGCCTTGCAGAAAGAAACTCTGCTTCACAGCCCTAAAGATGGCTTACTAAATGGCTGGGCTTTTTCTACTTTTCAGACATCTTAGAGTCATCTGTAGAGCAAGTGCTGAAATATATTTGAGCACTTAAAATAAGAGGGAACAAAGAGTGCATAGTGCTTATAGTTTAATACTGATGAAAACATCTACTGGCATCACCATATTTCTTTTTGTATATACTATATTTCTAAATGCTGTTTCTTATAGACATTTTATGTTTTTAATAGGCCAGGAGAATCATTCTTGTAAGTTTATGGAGACAGACTGACTTTGGTTGAAAGATACTTTCTTGTAAGAGTTCATATCACATTTAGATGAGATTTCTTTTTCCTTGAATGTAGACTTGTGTATTCCGTAGATGCTTCTGCAGCAACTAAATCAAGGGAGTTTGGGATTACTCTGCATGTCTACATTCTGGTCTACTGAAAAAGTATCTTCTAATCAGAAAGTTTTCAGCATTTTTCAGATTCAAGCCCTTCATACTGTTAGTGTATAGTAGGTAGATAGAGAAAATGGGGACAGTGAACAGAGAGTGTATATTTATTACAAATGTAAAACGACTGTGTGCACAGGAGTTTACCAATCAGCACAAATGACCACTTCCTTTCTGTTTTAATTTCCTGTCTTGTAGCGACTTCTCATATAGGAGAAGCATCTCAACCTAAACTAAACATCCTTCACAGTAAATTTTCTTTCCTCACTGAAGAACATATACACTACTATAATGTGAAATTTCTTTTGCATGTTCTTGTAATTGTTGAATCCACAGGACAAGGTTTTGTTACATACTAAGCTTGTTGGGTTGAACTGGGAGGAGAATCTGGTTTTAATTCATTATTTGAGAAGACATAAAAGGCCTGGCAAATGTTCAGCCTTTATTTAACCAAAACTTTTCTAAAGAGACAAAAGTAGCTTATTTCTGACCATCTTAAGATGATTTTCTCATTAAGTCAGTGTGAAACTTCTGTCAGTTTTCCCTTGTCTTTAAGCTAATAGTAGGTTCTGTCCTTTAGAAGTATCAAGCACTTTGAAAGATTTTTTGCAACTTAAATGTCTCTCAGTTGATATTTCTTTAGAGTTGAATTTTTTTTTTCTATTGCTCCTCTGTCTTGGATGGAATTGTGAAGAAATATGGTAACATATAGCTTGATTCTTGTTTGCACACTTGTCATTGCAGAGAGCAGAAAAGTGTAAAGGTGGAAGATATAGGTAAATTTGGAAGCATCTTGCTAGAATAGAAGACGTGCTGAGTAGGACTGTTTCTCATCTGTATTTAACAGCTGCATCACAAGAAGCTTCTAATACTAAGAAACTAAGATTAAAAAGAGGAATATTTTGGAGTTTACGTCTGTGGGTTACATTGATCATACTGAGATAAATGAAGCTATGTCAGACCTAAAGAGAAGAGGCATGTCTCCTCTGTGTTGTCAGTGCTAAATGTGTATTTTTTTCAGAAGAGCATACTTAAAAGTAAGACTTGCTTTTGGAGACCTTAAACCAAGCTGCTTTTAGCCAGTTCTTGTACCAGCCTGACAGATGGGATGCAGAAATTCCTCTTTCAAGTTTTTTCCTCACATATTAGTGTTGTGGTTATATTATTTTTATTGAGATCCTCTTAGGCACCTCTGGTTTACTAAGGAGTCATAAGTCCCAAAGACCACTTCAGCTCTCTTAACCCCTGTTATAGATAAGAACAATGCATCTCATTTCCTTGCTGTCAGGATGTGAAGAGAAAGCTTTGCAGGTGAATTAATTGTTCTGGAGAAACAGGAGGAAAGAAAATTGTTACATAGTGTGTTTTTGTACAGGCTTGTAATTAACCTCCTCACTTTCCTGGCTGTTGAAAAAGGTGAATACACTTGGGGTTTTTTTGCTTTGGACAAAACATGAAAGTAATTCTGTGTACTTATTTATCTTTCCATCAAAACAGATAAAAAAGTAAATGGACAACTCCAGAATATGTACAAGTTGGTACCCAATTCCCAAACACAGGTACGCAAAACAGTCTTATTTTTTATACCAGATTTGTGTCGAATTTAGGCTTCTCTGTCAGACTAATGTGAGGCCACAAATTGCCAATATTAAAAACAATCTGTTAATTCTAAGACTAGATAACTGTATGGAGAAGTGTTATATGTGTGGACTGACAAAATGATTGAGAACTGTAGCTGAGATGATTACATATACTTATTCCAGTATAACAAATGTGAAACTGATGTTTTCCATGTGTGGATCCTAAACTTAAAATTTGCTTATCCCTTTGAAGTCGTCAGGTTTGTTAGCCTGTGATATTTGTTGTGGTCAGTTAATTTTGTGATAACTTGGTGCTGTAATTTTATAGAGCAATCTCGTATATACTCAGGCCATCTAAATAATTTCATTAAAACATTAGATGATTTTTATAAATAAATACATAGAAATATTTTAAAATCATCTGTCATTTTCCATAAATGTTATCAAGCAAGTCTGAGTGGATTTCATATCTTCATGGATTCACATACACTGATACTTTTTGCTTCCCAGAGCTGAAGCAGAAATGAAGGCTCTCTAGGTTGAATCTACTAGTAGACAGTGAAAACCAGACATTGTATTCATAACTTTTGAGCTACCTGTTCTACTAAGAGATTAAATAGGTTTCTTCATATTTCCTGTCCTTAAATTTTCATCAAACTACAAGTTTCAGCACCTAATCTGGAGGTTTGTTTGTTTGCTTTTGTTTATAAGGTACTATCCATGAGACAGACTATGGAATAGCTTCCCAATAAGGGTTGTAGAAATTCCTCTTACTTTTTGATTTTTATAAGGGAACAACCCATTCTTCATAATTCTCTTCTGTCTCATATTTGCCAAGTGTTTTCATAGTAGGAAATGGTAATTTATGGTTGTTTGCTCTTCATAATGTATAATATTGTAAATGGTCTGTAATTATCAGACCTGGAATTTCTTCAGTAATCAAACCATGGTTCATTCCATACGTTTTCTTGTAGGAATAATTAGGTATGCAAAGAATCATAAGAATCATTAAGGTTGGAAAAGAGCTTTAAGAACCTCAAGTCCAACTCAACCTAGCACCACCAGCATGTTTACCATTAAACCACGTCCTCAAGTGCCATATTCACACATTTTTTGAACACTTTCAGGGATGGGATGGCCACCACTTCCCTGTGCAGTCTGTTGCAGTGCTTGACAACCCTTTCTGTGAAAAATGTTTTCCTAATATTTAATCTAAACCTCTCTTGGCACAACTTGAGGCCATTTCCATTTATTTAGGACAGTAATACTTTAATTATTGCATTACATATAGAGTTAGAGCAGTATAATGCTAAGGCTATTGGAAATAAAGTCATGTCTTGCATTCAAGAGAAAATGTTGTATTTGTGAGTAGTATGAATCCAGGTGGTTAGATATTCAGGCGGGTGTTCATTTCATTATGTCGATGAAGTCAACTTTACTGTTCTTCCCATTGGTCCCAGAAGTGTCTTTAAAGTTACACAGGACAGCCCAAGTCCAGGTAATTCATTCTGGCATATGGAGTGCAAGCTGAGTTCATTTGCTCCACTTAGAAAACCCTGTCTGCCAGGACCCTGACTGTTAGGCTGCTTCTGTGGAAGTAGGGGTTCTATTTATGCAGGAGAAGTCCTGAGAAAGAGAGCTAAAACAGTTTTCCAAATATTTGCACAGCTTAAGCATGAAAGAAGGACTAGAGCCAACATCTAGGCTTTTCAGTCAGCTTCACAGAGCTTATCTCCGGAGCAGTACTGCTTTATCATCCTCCACAGAAATATTGTGAAAACATTCCATAGATGATTCTAAAAGTTCTCTTATCACCCTCACTTTATTGGTGCAGAAAGCCATAAAACTGAGACTCAGAAGCAGATAGTGGCCCATTCTTAAGTTTATGTTATTACTTCAGCTTCCACAGCAATAGGTGGGGTATGTTTCAGTGGTTCAATCGCATCATCATGCAAAACCAGAATGGGTGTTATTTAGGCCAAGCTTTGTTTGTGCCTTATTTTGCTCCAAAGATACAACTGACTCATATCAGCATGGTCCTAACGCTTCTCTGTAAGGATGGTTTTAAAGGCTGTTTACTAAAGCAACATTACCAATCCATCTAGTCATTCTGCCCTTTTAACATCAGTCACATATCAGCTTGTGTTTCTTTTGGCAGTTTCATCCTTTAAGTTTGACTAAGTTCCTGGGACTGTGTGAGCTACAACTAATCAGAGAGTGGAAGAAAAGGAGAGCTGTAGATATGATTATTCTTTTTCCCTTCATAAAATGTGTGTGGTGGTAAGGCAGAGAGAAAGCAGTCAAAATTTATTTCCTCTTCTATCTGATTAGGTTCTTGTAATTTCATGTCATTCTGAAAGGTGGAGTCCTCCTCAAGTTTTCCAGCCTTAAAAGGACTCTGAGCCTCTATCATTTGTTAAACTCTAGGAGAAAACATTCCTGGCCTTCCAGAACTTACTCAATCCAGGCTGACCATGATGCTTCCTTGAGGAGTCTCTTACATGTATACCAGTTAGTTGTAGCTTTTTGGAGTATTGGAATATAAGAGAGAAAGAATGAACAAGTGTCTCTTAAAGTAATGTTGCCATGTGCTGTTTCTTTCATACAATGTTTGAGATTTGCAGTCCTTTGTGCAATATTCCATATGTATATGGTCAGAACTTAAGATGCCTTACTTAGGGTATAATTTACATCTCTAATTTTCCTCTGAAAATAAGGAATACCTTATTTGCCATCTTGTTTCGTGATGGCAAAAATTGTTTTAATAACTCATGCTCCTCATACCTATATGCTTTATATTCCCTGTCTGAAAAAGTATGGTTGATAGTGCCATTCATACAAATAATGTGCTGATGTTTCTGAAATAGTTGGTCCAAGTAGTAAATTGTATTAGATGTAGAACTGTCTAAAGTAGTCACTTTCTGGAGACTGAGAAGAAAAGTTTGACAACATGGTGGTATATTTCAAGTGCAGCACTTACAGATTTATGTAGGTGAGCAGTGTAATTACAGCAGTTGGGGAACACAGATTTCATGTCAATGATCCATTCTAGAGTGAAAATTAAATTTGGAATGTACTTAAATGTATTTGGTATTTTTATATTGCTGTCGTTACAGTCATCTATTATTATTCGACAAAGAAAGGATTATTTTGTCAATATGAGAGCCTTTTGCTAGCAAAAAGACTGATAATTATTATGAAAAGTTCTGCAGTGGAGCTACACAAGTGCTCACTACAACTAGAGGTCTTTTTATTTGATTGTAAGGATTCTGATAAGAAATACAATAAAATGAATGCCTTCTGATAAATGCATTTCATCCCATTTGATAGTCACATGAATAGCAGGACTACTTCAAAAGCTGATCATCTGCAACACAATTTTTCACTAGAAGACAAAACAGAAATGTAAAACTTGTTAGCAACAGAGGAAAAACATAAGCAATAAAAAAGGAAGATTATTTTCTATCCTTCATTAATGACACTGATTGAAACTACTTAATTTAAGACCTTTGTCATGCCAATGCAGAAATAATGGCTTTCATAGCATAAGTAGCCTCCATCTATTTCCCTAGGGAAAGGTCCATCTTACTTGTGGAGATTGTATTGGATATGTACTCAACCCCTGATTTAAAAAAAATATTTAGAATAGAACAAAAAGAGCTATCCTTAGGTAAATAATTAAAATTTTGTCATCACATGCTGAATTTTCATGCAAATATTCTTTCATATGAAGAACAGATGTTGCAAAGTGGAAAAAGAACTTATCTGATTCTGACTTTAATGGTACACATTTAGCATGGAAAGGTGATTGTCTGAGTTCTTTTCTTTCTTGTAACTCAGATATAACTGGAAAAAATCTCCTTTTAATGTATTTAGCATTTCTATATTGCTGGCATTACAGTCTGCCTTGTCTTATCACTTGAGTGTATTATTAAGTTTTCAGAAGTTATTCCTAATACTTATGTATGGTGGTGAATTCTAATTTATAATCTTTGGGATCAGCTGTTTTCTTTCTTTAATAAATGTAGGGTCCATTCATATTTCCCTTTCTTTTTTGTGATGTGATAATAATTGAAAATAGTCACACTTAGGCAAGAAGTAATCTGGGTCAAAGAGAAGTGAACAGCAGAATAGTCCAGGTATTTAGCATAAAAATGTAAGAATGACATGGGTAGCTGGCCACTTAGACTTAGCAAACAATTCCACCAAATAAAATCACTTTGAGTTAATCTACTCTAAGGAGGCTGTGCACCCAAGAGTGCTGATAGTTTACAAATGTCCAAATTCCAGGTTCTGGAATAGTTTGTGTTTTAAATATACTATTCCTGAGAATATATTTGTATCTTGTGACCCAGTTTGTATATATTTGTACCTATAATTTCTATATGTATATGCATACATTTCAGATGTTTTGCTGTAGTTAAATTTCAGCTTTCTGGACTACTTCCCAGTGAATCCCCAAAGAAAAGAGGATTGGGGATTCCTAAACTGTCAAATACTATGTTTTTATGAAGCAAAATATCTCAGGCTGAAAGGAGATCAAAATGCAATATTACAACACTAGCCCGTGGGAACTGAAGCAATAGTGTAACCACCAGTGACTAGGGCCAGAGCCATATCCAGTGTTAACTTGGGACAGGCGCGGTATTGGATTAGAGCCCTCTATTTTTATTACTCAGAAAGTTCAATTACTATTATGGCAGTTATCCCAAGGCTTTTTGTTTTGTCTTTTTTCTCTTCTCTCAGCTTATACTGAGTGATAATAAGAAGTTGGTCCCTGTCACAATAATCAAACAAGGTAAATTTGTATACTTTTTAAAAATTTATTCTTATACTCTGCAAGAGTAATTTGAGATGAAAATGAATGTCAGGGTAACCAGATGGCCTGCAGCAGGCCCTATAGTAACATAAGCAAAAAATGTAATTTTTCACCAAAATTGATGTCAGGGAAAAGAGATGAACAATTAAGAGATGATATAGAGGAAACACAGTTTGCAGTCTCTTAAATTTATGTAAATAAAGAAAATATTAGGACGGTGTCCTCATCTGCAATTATTAAGTTGAGGGAAGGTTCTCAGAATACTGAGGCTTGTTTCAGGTGTGGTTTTATTTCTTGGTTTGAGTTTTTTAAAATAAGCTTCTAACATCCCTGTATTGTCTCCACAGTTATTCAAAATCGGACGCAGTCAAAAACACCAGATAGTTCTTCTCTCCCAGGAGCAATATTAGGTGACTAGAAGATATTTTTATCATTTTTCGTCACGCTTGGTTGAAAATTTGAACTGTGAAAATGCTTTTAATTTTCTTATCTTGATAGTTATCTCCTTGCGTATCAAAGTATATTTTGCAGCTGGTTCAGATAGTATTTGTTGCAATTTATAGTGGTACAGGTGGTTCAAGAATGTTGTAGCTTGAGTGAAATAGAATCACATTATTGTCATTGTATTTCTAAGACACTCACTGTTCAAGCCAAGGAGTTCTTCCGTGCTTCAAGTGAAGGTTTATGGCAAAGATCTTATTGAGATGAGGGATTGTTCTTATTGGGTTTTTAAGGTAGCATGATAACATGCAATCTACAGATGCAAACCCATACCAGTGTATTAGATCATAGCGATCTTGAAATTAGAACTTGATGTTAGACCTTTATAACTTGATGTTAGGGGCATAACAGTTTCCCTCCAAGCTATTCGAATTCACGCTTTCTGTTCTTGTTTGACCTATAAGAATACACAATAATGGCTTAGAACATAAAACCAGGGAAAAGTCTATCATATAGTGCCTAGTGTGGTGAGCTACAAGTCTGCCTGGAATAGGAAGGGTCACCGCGTCATGCACCTTGTGACCAATTTATTCCATGATTCAGGAAGGTTTTTACTCCTTATATATTGAAATATCTTCTATGACTGCATAACTTTGGCTTAAGTTTGCTTTGAATGAGTTTGAATGTACTGATATGAATCAAACTCATACTTAGTAAGCCAGATTGGTGTTGAGTCTTGTTGGCCCACCATAGAGAATGTCCTAGAATATGTGATGCTGCAGTACTCCAGGGTTGTATGTTCCAGTATCAAATTGTTTTCAATTCTGATTATTCATGAAATGATGATGATACAGTGAGTGATATAAAGTGGAAATAGCCCCAAATGGGAGTGATAATTGTTGAACAGAACTAACTAATTTCCCAGATACTCAGACTAAACTCCCAACAGTTCAGTAGTAGTTTCCCACATGTCTCAGAGGGCAGACTCTGTTTTCATCTCTTCTGAAATTAATGGTGCATATCTTTCTTTGCAGTGCACCTTATTGTTCCAGGTCTCAATGAGAGTCAGCAGAAACTTCCGCCTCTCCTGACGATAGATGACATACCTCAAGCATCCAAGAAAAAAATGGGTAAGCAGAAATGAGCTAAGGTTGTATTTTTTAATGAACAGTATCAGAAGTGTGGTGATGTGAGATCATATATGCAAGCATATACGGATTTTATTCCTCTTACCTTCTTTTTTCTATTTTCTAATTAATGATTTGCTTGGACTTAAAAGGATTCATAGAAATTCACTTAATTTAAAACATCTGGACAGGTTTTATAAGGTACTTCATGAACAGATTCTTATTTATTATCTGTAATTAAGTCCATTTGAAAATGACAGCCAGAAATTAGAACACTTCAGTACAGGTTTCATGTGTATGTTGTGAACATGCCTGAAACCTGCAGAAAAATCTTTAATTAGGGTGTTTCTTTAAGATCTCTAAACTAGTGTTGTCATCTGTGAACAGCATAACTGTGGAAAATAAAGCTAACTTTAAAAACCTTAATAATACCCCAGTGCATCTTTCACAGATCCCTAGGGTTCTGGAGCTGATGACTTTTGGCTTGACACATCTTAATAGTTAATTTGTACTTCAAACAACTGGGTTAGAATTCTTTCCTTTCTTATTTCTGCTTTGTTTAATTTACTCTGTCATTCCATTGCAGACCATGGCGCATTCTCAGCCTTGCTGGCTTTGCAGGAAGAAAACAGCAGTACTTATTCTTTTAAGATGCTGTGTAGATGTAAGGGTAGAGCTACACAGTAGAATAATATTTACATGTGTTTGAGTAAAAATATGTTTGTACTGAGGCTGAGTTCCTTAAAATTTAGTATTACTAGCATTTCACAGACAAATATTGTTGGTGTCATCTGTGGCTGCTGAAAATTCAAGCTAAGTGTAAAGCCTTAATTGCAGTATTTACATTACAGAGCATTAACAGTTTTCAATCATGATGATAAAATTAATCAGACATTAACTTGATTACTAGTATCTTCTTTGACTAGCAAGCGTGGAAAACAAACTCCTTACCATTACTTCCATAGTGCTAACATATATATGGTGTGCAGGTAAAAAATCTCAGTAGACCATATTTTGACAAATCCAATTTTCACACCCCTTACTTTAAGAAAATCATATTTTAAGACCATCAATATCAGCTTTGGATGTCAGTATCTAGAATTCTTATATTTGTTTTCATTTTATACCAGTAAAATTATATCTTTCTGCAGGAAAACGTTTTCAGATAGGTCATAAGGTTCAGGAATTTGCACAGTAAAAATGGCAGAATGTGACTATGAGCAAAAGATAGGGAAAAAGATGGAGGTAGCTTCAGCTGACCTCAAGATGTTTGACTTCCTAAGGTGGCTGAGTGTAGAACTTGGGCTTCTAAATTGAAATGCCAATATGTCTAAAATAGCCAGCTGGTGTGATGCCAGTTTGGAGTTGCTCTTCACAGCATGTTGCACAAACACCTTTGCAAAAATAACCAGGGCAGACAAGTGATGCTTTGTTCTGTTCTGTTTATTATGTATCCCTTACCAGAGAACATGAAGTACAGGGGTGTACGCACAAGGGACTCCTGTATTCAAAGAAGTGTAAAACAGGGAAGAGTCATTGTATGGCAGGCAAAAATACTCTGAGAAATAATATCAATCCCTAATGTAATTGACAAAAAGATGTGTTTTCCAAATCTATACAGATATCTTTCAGGGCTGCCTGAGGTTGATGTACATCTACAATAAAATACTATAAGGCTTATCCTGTGTGTGAAGTTATGACTAATTCTGATTTGCTGACATAGTGCAACTATTCTAATTCTGTATTAATTAAAAAATCAAAATAATGCATTGCAAACTATAAAATTTATTGAATTCTCAAAGTGTGTTTTGTCTTTTAATTTAGTCAAAAACATATGGCTTGGGTTTGTTTGGGTTACTTTGAAAGTAGTGGTGCAGAAGAAAAAGCAACAGGTATATTATTCAAATCAAATTAATTAATTTACTCTATAGCCACTGCTGGAATATCTTTGTTTGTGTTGGAATAGAAGACTATTGTCCTACCACTGTAATTGTTAAAAGTACTGTCAAGGACAATAAGGACATGATTAGTATGACAATTTTGAAAATGCATTAACTGTTCTTTTGCAACACTTAGGACTATATTGCATCTCTTAATTTAGAAAATGTTAATGCTCAAATGCTAGACAAATGAAAAACACCAAAAACTCTTCTGCAGTGTGACAGTAATGATTCATAAGGCATTAAATCCTTCCTTTAAATTTTATTTTAAAATATGTTTTAATGAACAAAACAAACCCAAAAAATAATGTATTTAACATAACTAGATGGATACTTGTACTGATTGTACTGTAGAAGTTCATTGGTTCCTACAGGCATTCAGCTTTCCACATTTATCCATGTTGGCTTACCTTGTCAAACTGAAGTGGGGCAGAAATAAATCTGTTGTAAAAGAACAGATTCATCTTTACAATTACTCTCTAATGTCTTTGCCCTTTTAGCTAAGAATGAAACTGGAGTATGGCCTGCTGAATCCAAAACACCAGAAGTTCAAGAAATATCCCCAGAGTCTCTTCCAGGTAATGAAAATTTTATTTTTAGAAACTCTGTGGAGTGTCTTTGCCATATATATTTAAACTAAAATTAAATCCATCTTTGTGCTGGCTAATCTGCAGTTAAAGACAGTAGTTGGAAAACAGGAGGGTAATGTAACTGAATTAGTAGTAATGTGTGGTAGTTGCGGAAAAAATCTGAATCTAATTTTGAGGAAACTTTCAAATTATACAATATTTACATTTATAAAACCACAGAAGAATTAAAATCATGTCTAATGGTGGGGTGCTGGATACCTTGGAGTCGTGAAAAATAGCAAAACAAGTTTTCTTTTGATAAACCCTAGTGCTGGTTTGGGCTGAATTAGAGTTAACACTGGTTAATATGGGGCTATGTTTTGGTTAAACCTTGGGTTTCTGACTTTAATGAAATACATGAAGAAGAAAATGAAGGTGTACAAAATGGATGCATGAGGTTAAGATGGAACAGTCACATGAACAAGCTCTATTTCAGAGGTGTGGAGGATGATGCCATGATGTTCAATGTAAGTTCAGTTTAAAACATATCAGTCTTAACCACACTCTGTGGACTTACTGGTCCTATTAATATAAAAGGGACCCGTTCACACACATAGGAAAGTAATATGAAATTTCATCCTAGATTCATATCCAAGGATTTGTGTCTGTGAAACATATGTTAACTTATGTATTTGGAAGACTGAAGTTTTTTATCATCTACTCATGGCTGAAAACATATCAGTTATTTAAAAGGGTATAGACAGATGCTGATTTTTTAACTGTTAAAAAAAAAGTAAAATTTTAAATATGGCAAGATTTATTGACTCCATTTGCTCAGAAAACAAGTTAGTGTAACATAGACAGACTACTTTCTGAATTTGTTTAACAAGTATAGTCCTATATTTTAACATTTCCAATCCAAGGGGAAAAAAGATTGGAAAGAACTAAATTGTTGAAAGTCAAATGATGAAGATTAACTTTCCATCCACTTTATTGACCCATGTTTCAGAATTGTTTAAGAAGGCATGTGCCTATCTTCATTTTCAGTAGTCTGGCTCTTATCCTAAACTGAGTCTCGAGTCTTGATTCTACTGTCATCAGAGACAATAGTTTTCTTCTGCCAACTTCTTTGCTGAAAGGGAGAAAGGAGGCTTGAATGGTGGTGAGACTTTAAAATTAAAAACAAATTTGAGGAAACAATGCAGCAAAGGTTTGCTTTGGCTTGGTTTAGACATATTATGTGACTTCGCTAACATTACTCTATTCCATCTATCAAGTATTTCCAGACTGGCTGAAACGTGTAGCATGTTGTTTCTTTGACATCACATGGTTCATGCAGATACTGCTTTTAAATATTATGGTGTTTATTTTATTCCTTAAGTATATGAAAAATGCCATACTTAACATCATTAGACCACCTTAGTCTTTAAAATAAATTAAAAAAAGACCCTCCCAAAGAATATGTAGGGAAAAAAAAAAAGAGATGTAGAGTAATGCAGCAAAATAATGTAATGATCAACAGCCATCTTTAAGATTCTTTTTTTTCTGTGAAAATGTTTGCAGAATGTTATTTTCCACTCAATAGATAAGTGTATTTGCCAAATTCCGCTTTTAACCATCCATTCCTTTCTGCAAAACTTTCATATGGATAGCTATTTTTTGATTATCTTAAATGTTAAGAGGAAAACAAAGATGCTTTTCCTCAAAAATTTATTATCTAAGGGTGCTCTGAACTCTACAAGTTTCTATGTGTAATAAAGGACTAGGTTATAAATGGAAATGTGTGGGTACTTTTTAAAAAACCATAAGTAATTTTTTCTTTCCTTTTTTTACAATTTGAGGTTTCTTGTGGTCTCTTGTGCAGTTATTTTACTAAATTATTTACCTTCTCTAAGTAACTGCACAAGAGGCAATCTACAAATATATTTTCTGGGACTTTGCCATTTCGTGAAAGTGAGAACTGAATGCATAAAATTATGTAATTGGCTGTCCTGCAGAATCCTAGTCCTCAAGCTTGCATTCATCTAATCAAACTATGTCATTCCTTCTGCTGGAATGTACTGGTTAATCAGCTAAACAGTGTGAAATTTGGCACCTGGGAAGGAGAGAATTGGTCCATTCTATCTCCTTTCCTTTGTGTTCTGTAATTATGTTTATGTACTGGCATGTAGTAATTCTAACCATAAACATCATCATCTCTAAACATGGCACAGAATTGTATGTTTATGAAGTCGTATAGTGTGTTTCATTGTGCATGTAATAATTGGCAAGTACTGTCTTTTTTTATAACACTTTAGTAACCGTTTGTTGCAATTAAACATATTCTTATTGCTCTCACACCAGTAGTTACTGACTGAATGTTTAGAATAATTTTCATCTTCCATTTCATGCTTCCGTTGTGTTTTTCCTTTCAAGTCTTTTTTTTCCTGTGGTGGCCATTCCTTTCAGGCATTATTTGTTGATCACAGCACCAGTGTCTTGTTCAAGTAGGAGTATGTGACACTATTTACATTAAAGTGTGTACTAGTTGTTGTTACAGTATTTCAGTTCAAGGGGAAAAAAAATCAGGTAACAGAGAAGTAAAAGCAAATCCTTTAAAAGTGCTCTTCGAGTGTGATTTCTATCTTGCCATGGAATATGCAAAAAATAACTTGAATACTAAGCATTTGAGCCAGACTTTTATGAGTAACTTAAGCAAGAGATCTGAGCGTTGGCCTTTCGCAAGGGTTGCATTTGAGAGACAGGGATAATTAATTGAATTTAGCAATAGGATCTAGTTCGTTATGTTTCATGCAGACATTGTCATTTGAAAATCGTACTGGGTTCTCTGAGTAAGGCATAGCAATTATTTGCTGTGTAAGGTTTAAAGACTGGTTCCAGAAGTGGCAACAAAACACTGATTTAATAGAAGCTGTGTGCTGTTGCATCTGTTGTGTCATCAGCCATGCAAGAAGAGAAGAAAGGAGCTTGAAGCATTTCAACAAGCAAACTGTCTGAAAGGCTCTGTGAGCTGGGCCACTCTTGTATTCCACTGGATCTTTATCAAAGGGTGTGTTTTGTGATATTAAACAGTTTAGTTACTTTTTTGGATATATTTGTCAACCAGGTATCCCATCGTTTTCTTAATTTCAAGCATCCACTCCCTTGACATGCACTTCCATGGAAAGACTTATTAGTAAGCTCTTTCATTCTTTGTTTTTGTCAGGCTTGTTACAATTATTTCCGCTCAGAACTAATTTATTCTTAACAGCACAAATTCATAGTGCTGTGGTTTTTTTCTTCAATATTTGAAATATTGTCTCATATGCCTCAAACTACTGCTTCTATTTTTTCTCTCCATTAAATGAAGTGTGGATCTTTCTGTTAACTTCACAGGAAAATTGGGAGCCTACCAACACTTAGAAATACGAGTACAATGAGCACATTTGTCTGGGACATGGAAGAACTAGTTTTTAAAAAAAAAACAAAAAGAAAAACAGCTAATTATTTCTTTAAGTAACGGATTCTACTAGAAATTTTGCAAAGTAGATCTGCAAAATAGGGAATATGCTGGAAATTAAAAGTACTACCTGTGAATCCATTAAGTAGGGTTAATGTTTAGTTGAAATAACTCCTTTGTTGCTATGTTTCTGAAGTTCTGTTTCTCCTGTCCTCCTTCTGGCCCCTGAAGGCTTCCCCTTGTGCTCATGTGGTATATCAGGAGTGAGATTATTGCTTTCATCAGAATATGTTAAATCCAGTTGTGCAGGAAGAGAGGGTCAAAAGAAGTTTGAGAAAACAGTTTAAGAAACGTTGCCTGAGTGCATTCTTGATGTATTCCATGCTGTGATAGTAATTTTCTTTGCTTGGTTGTGTTAACCCTTTACTTTGTAAACCCTTTAGATTGAACTGCATCAGGCCTAGTTTACCTGGTTCCCTATAATTGTGAGAGACATTTCTCTTTTTCACTAGTTTAGCTTTCAGAGCCTAAACTTTCTGCTTCCTCTATGTTTTTTTACAAAAATGTCTGCTGTTGTTTCATGTCATCTCTACAATGTTCTGTGCAAAAATGAGGACATCGTGGTTTCTTTTGTCCTAATTCTAGACATGCTTTATCTTGTTCAGCTTGCTCAGCTAGTTTACCTGACAAGACACATGCTTCATATGAGTGTAAACCACATGACCTCTAAAAAAACATCCAAAGCATAACAAGTTCCATATTTCCTTTTTGTGTGGGTTTGTTTGGGTTTATTTCAGTATTACATCTCACCAGTAAGAAATGTGCACTTTTGAAGTACTTCTGAATTATAGGTTTGTTAGTTGATGTCTCTGTGTCTCTTGTGGGTGACTTTTCTACCACAAGTTGCATAGAGATAAATTGCTTTAAATTCTCTGTAGAATGAAATCCTCCTTTCACTGTTGACAGTAACAGCACATAACTGATTTTGTAGAAGCTGAGTTGGGTCCCAATATGGCAGAGGCTGTGAAGATTCCAGATTTTGTGGCACTGAAAAGCACCATACTCCAAAATAGAAAATAGTATAGTTGTTGCAACTGTAGTAGTAGCATCTAAATAACTATTTAGAATGTGGGAAACAGCATGGTTATTTTCAGGAAATGAAATTAGAATCTTATATGCCTACATGATCAGTTCTTGCTTGAAGCAGTAGACTGTGGAAAAAGCAGGGAGAGCATGCTGGGAAAGCAAAAGTAACTGTCTTCTATTGTGCCTCAAAAAGAATGAGATCTTTTATTAAACTGAATGAATACTAAAGCTTAGTGCTATGTTGATGCCAATCATAATTATTAAAGACCTCTTCTAGATACCGACATGGGCTAAATACTTTGCAGTTTGCCCTGTGGAAGGGATTAATGCTCTTACCACATTCAAGGCTGAGACCATACCATCCTGTGTTCTATATCTGTAAACTTTGTCATTTTGTAATCTGAGATGACTGATTGTGTCTACTTTATGACTGATTAAAGGCCCATGGTATCCCCAGCAGGATGGAGAGGAAAGAAGTGATCTTGGCTTCCTTACCATTGGAATTATTAGTTAGATGAAACAGCTGGAAGTGTATAGTTATGCACTAGTATATTAAAATATGGCCAGAAATTCATTTTAGGGACACTTAATGACTGTTTAAAAAACTGCCCATGCTTTACTCTGAATATGCAGAATTAGAAGAATGAATGGAAATAAAAACCTATTATATCATTGCTAGAAATATGAAAGAGCTGAGGTATTATAGGTAAATATTTATTCTTTTCTTGATAAATTTTATATTAGAAGGATTTAAAAAAATCAAAATAGTGGGGAAAATATTTGTAAGTACACTTTTTGATGTAATAGATCTTTTTTGTAATGTATATAATGAATCTGAGAGGCTATAACAGAGGTACAGTGTGAGCTTCTGATCTTAACTTTGCTCTTTGTGACTTATATTTTCCTTTGGTTATGTAAAACTGCAACAAAATAAGTCTGAAAGCATCATATAGTCTTCACATCTGAAAACAAAAGTAAGTATTTGTCATGATGGAGTTGAGCTGCTGTAGAAATTAATCAGGTGACAAAATGGTGGTAAGTGGGCTTTGGGCAATAGATAAAGCTCAGAGGGATTCTAAGTTAAATAAAGATTCTTTCTTCTAGCTCAGGCTGAGAAAGTACATGGACCCGATGAATTTAAGTCAACGCCTAAACCCAAACTGGTGCAAACTCAAAGCATACTGGGTAACTAATCTTTCTGCTTTTTACATTCTTTGTACATTTTATGCTTTTTACATCTCTAGCAGAATTTTTCTACTATTTGGTGCATCCCCTTTCTATTGGCTCCAAAGGAAGACCTAAATAAAACTTTCTGGTTCCTTTTGTGTTTCCAGTGACTCACACTGTAATGAAATGTAATGCAGGATGCATCTAGCTCTGACTGAACTGTGGCTTTCACAGATTTGACTGCATGATTCAATTTTATTCTTCAAATTAATGCGTTCTGTCTATTGATCTGCATGGTTGACATAATATAAAATTTCCATCAATAAAATTAACCTCAGCGATAGAATTTAAATAATTACCTCGTTGATTTTCTTCTAATGACAGGTTCATTTAGCTAACATCAGCAGTGACACAAATGGACAATCTTATATTGCATGTAATGTAATATATTTGCATTTGCCTTGAAGGAAAGAAAAGCTCTACTGATTTTTTTCATTTATTGTCTCAACATGGTGTTGTTAGTTTTGTGATCTGGAGCAGCATCTATTTACTTCTGGCATTCAGAATTCTAAATTCTCTAATGTTGATTTTGTTGCCTGTATTTTAATCCTCAAATCATGCAAAGTTATGAAGACAAATCTAAATTTGTTGGTTTTGGGGGGGGGATTTTTTAAACTTTGATAAGATTTTTCTAAAGCAGAGGTGGCCTGTGCATGGGAGGATATATGATAAAGGGAAAGCTCAGGAACATTTTCAGGACTGAAATACAGATGTTCCCATGAAGAGGACCACTAATGTTTGTCAATAAATGTATTTTTACATAATCTAATTGATTCATGTTAATGTCCTACTCTCTCTTTTGTCTTTTTTTTTTTGTTTACAGTTGAAAGCAGATTTCCAGACTTTACTGAAGCTAAACCATCATTCACTCTAATTTTCATTTTGGCTTTTAAGGAGCTTTCTTCTAACTCATACTCAACCTTCCTTGGCTCTGTCATGCATTTAAAGATTAAAATAAGAAATTCAATCAAAATGGTTAATTTCAAACTAGATGGACATAGTTACTGATAGATGCTCATTATCAAATTCCTGTGATTGACAGATCTTTATGTTACGATTAGGGAAAAAGTGATTTCTTTCACATTCCACATACCTTTTCAAGTGACAAATTTATATGGGTTTTTTTTCAAGGTTGGACCTGCTTCTTCTTTTTTATTAAAAATCATTGTTTACAGGAGTGGTTTATAAGCTACATATAGATCCATGATGTGTCTTGTAGTATCCTTAGTCAAGTAAAGCTTTGGTTATTTCTTTTATCATAGCTTCTAATGAAATACAGCTACTTCCTTCTGGATCCAGAATCTCTGATGCTACAAAAAGTCCATTTGCAGAACTTGGTAATTACTTTCTTTGTACATATGAGTAAACTTTAGTGAAAAAATGATCTTCACAAAACTTGCAAATTTCTTCTTTCATTCTAAGCCTGCTTTTCCTTTATTGTTGTGACAGATTAATGCTTCATTTAAAACAAACAAACAAACAAAACTTGCAAGGACTTACAGGCTACCTTTTGCCTATAGGGTAATGGTAATCTATAATTAGCTAAAATCTGGACTTTTAGTTTTGTAATTTTCTTGGAAGTACCCCATAAGCTTCTGAGAGTGACTGTATTTAACAGCTGGAACACTGTTCCAGCCATCATCAGTTCTGTTTGTTTTCATGTAGTTTGCCAAATACTTGTGTATTTGATTAAAATAGTGCCATAATTTGTAGATCTTGTGGTTTAAATATTGATAAGATGGATTCATTAGCTGTTTGGTGATGAACTTTAGGACATTTTGGAAATGCCTAATATTGCAGAAAGAATGGTGCTTCTCACATTTTCAAAATAGTTTTACCTGTATTGGGTTCAAAACTGTGTGGGCAAAGAAGAAACAGGCATTTCTTTCTGTTTTTAAAGGTTATATATTACATGTATTTACATGCATTTATATGGTTGTATATATGTATAGACATATATATTTAAATATATTCATATGCATGTATATAACACCAAAACCTCTTTTTTTAGTGCAATGGAAAGCTTAATGGTCTATCTAATTCAAGAATCATCATTAGTCTAGATTTAACTCTTCCAGTAAACCAGAATATTAATGCAGGTGGAGTACTTCCATACAGAATAAGGCCCAATCATAGCAATTAAGTAATTAGAATAGTAACACACAATCTTCTTTGTTTCTGCTTTTTTTCTGCTGTTTTTTACACCCTTTCATTACCCAGTTGGGGCCTAAGCTTGGTGCTTTGATGCTTGTGTTGGTGATGAGTAGGGATATTTCAGCAAGTTATGAGCATCTGGAGTCCTGTGCTGAGAGGAATATGATGTTCATGCTGATGATTTCTTCCTCTTCTCTTCTTTCTTTTTCTTTCTTCTGCTGAGACATCTTAGATCTGAATTTACCATAGAGAGTGCCCTTTGTGTATGTTAGATACTATTTCTGTGTTTGTCTTGTTACCCCTAAAATAAGCTTTGTCCAGCTCCAGGTATACAGTTTTTACAACTGAACACTGCTGTGTTGTTTATGGTATGGGGTCTCCAGTGCCAAGCCTGGTCCCCATCCCTCATCATCCCATGCCTCTACTTCTCTACACCATATCCTGTGTCTCCCCTTCTCAAGACCTCTGCTTTCTTAACAAGCCTGTATTTCTCTACACTCTGTCATTGTGTTAGACATAAATAGCTCATTCAACCAAACCAGCTGCATGTTGCTGCTTTGCATGTAAGCAACTATTACACTAGTTACCTGGAGTGCCCTTGAATCCGATTAAATTATATTTCACTAAGCATTAGTCAAGAAATTATCATAGAATAGTGCTGGTTTATTTAGATGGCATACTTTCGCTTAATATAGTCTGCCAAATTTTAAAATAATTTCCAGGAACACCTCTTAGTTCTTGAAATGCATATTTGAACCAGAACCAACATGAAAATTATCTTCACAATTAGTTCTTAATTGGATAGATTTTTTCATAGCTCTTTTCCAGATATGTTTGAGGGAATAGGAATAGACATTTGTTTTCACCATGGTGAAAGAAATTGGGTTAAATCCAGTGACAGGCAGCATTGAAAAGACACAGTGATTTGAGAGCCTATTTGGTATAAATGTAGCTGCAAAACTGAGAATTATTAGGGATGGGATGTATTTTTGTTTCTGCTGGGGAATAACAACCTAATCCCATGTTTGGCTCAGTGGAAACAGTAGAATAAGAACAGATGAGGCAAAATATGTTTCATTCAAGTATTTATTCTGGTTTTGTTCTCATGTCTTCCATTCCTGCCAAGTAGTTTCACCTAGCAAAAGTGGGATTTCCTTATGTGAAGCTGGGCCCAGTCATTGGGTTAGATGGAGCATCTGTGCTCCCCATGAAGTCAATGGTCAAGTCAAAGATATTCTGCAAGATTGAGGGGGTGGTTATACAGAAGAGGTCGCATTGTGCCTCTGCATGCCTTGGTCACCTGCTGTTGTAAAATCAGTAAAGAAAGCAGAACTGAATTTATGAAGTTCAAATGCATGTGACCTGTATTCTGCCCTAGTTCCCCTGAAGACTTTTTTTCTCTTTATTTTTCTATCTTGATTTTGCTAGGGGGTGATATCTCCTTTGTTTTATAAACTTCCTGTATGGTCAGTATGTTTTGAATTCAAATGTTTCTCAAAAGACAGTTTTGCTATCATGCTTTCAATGTTCTGATGTCTTTGGGAGATCTCTCATAGTTCTTACCAGATGTAAATGGCTCACTGGAAGCTTTTGCCAAAAGCTGTGAATCATATGGCTTTTGTTGGTATTATTTCCTCTCTATAAGTATAGAATAGAATGGTTCCAGTTGCAAGGGACCTACAATGGTCATCTGGTTCAACTGCTGAGTCCAGCTATATCAGGGTATTAACCCAGGATCACAATTTTTAATGTGGTAAGATGGATTGAAAGTAAATGGAAAAGCAGATCCACTATATAAAGTAAAGGTCTGTTTACTTCTTGGCATATACTCATATTGCCTACATTAGAAATGAAGCCTATACCTAGTTATTTGAATTTTTTTTCAATCTCAGGCATTCAGAGAAGTTTAAATTTTAAATTCTGGCATGACTGCTTTTCAATATACCTCACCTTGATAAATACCAATTAAAAATCTAGATGAAAATTTTCTCTTTCAAATATCTTACAACCTAATGGATATCAGTGACTGGTGCAGATATGCTTATGTGAGGGCCCTGTGTGATTACTGGAAAGAATAGTACTTACTGACCTGTACACACAGTTGAATAGGATCTGCTAGAAACAGGATGGTAGTGCAAATGTTGCCCATGGTGGAGCTTTGTTCATGATGACCTTTAGGTAAGAGTGCCCAGCTCCATCTTGATTCCCTGTTTTCATTAAAACACACTTCAGGTTATCCATACTTCAAAGTGAAATAACCAGAACATCTTTGTAATCGTCTTCAATACAGGTAACAGATAAAAGGTGCTGTTTACTAGGCTTTCGTGATTATATCACTGACTTCATTGTACTACTCTTTTCTTATCTTTTTCAATTACAACACCTTTAAAAATAGTTGTGCATAATGTAATACTAATCAGTTTACACAGACCTGCGAGTGCTGTGAAGATCAAGTGTATTGTGTTTGGGTTGTAGCTGTCTTACCGTGAATAGAAATCTCTTAAGTAATATTGATTCAGCTTGATTAGATAATGTATGCCAAATATGAGTGGCATAAAAATTGATAGAAAGAAGAGACTTTCAAACCAAACAAAAACTTGCTAATTACAGTTGAAATTAGATTTTGTTTCACTTGCAAGGAGAGTGTCTCTCTTGGAATGATAAAAATTGTTTTCATGTTTGCCCTTAGCTACTCAGAGTCCAGCCTTGAAATCCATATCTCTACCTTCTGCAGAAACCAGAAAGATGGAGACGGGTAATTAGCAGATTAGTTCCATGACTTTTTTCCATTATCTTAGCATCATGTAAGTCTGCAAATGGTAATCTTAAGATCTGCTTTACAATCTTGGCTACCAACACGCTCAGGAGCTGCTTATTCACCATTCTTGTGTCTGTGTGACTCGCTGAAAAATATATTTGCTATTGGCTTCAAACTGCTTAAAGACAGTGTTGTCATATTTCATCATTACCTTGTTTCTTTTTGAAAATCTGCAACTCTTACCCAGAAAGTTTAATAAGATAGAACTTCTTGCTGGTAAGAGTTCTTTCAGGCATGTGGGACTCCCCAGAAAACTGTATTGTCAGCCATCATCTCCTGTTGTCATGGCAGTTGTCTCATGTCTCGTTTTAGGTCATCTGTCACCTTGCTTAGCTTTGCATTAGCATCATCTGGAATTGCACAGCCTTCACTACACTATTTGATGCTAATCCATCAAGTCTCAGGTCTTTCAACATGTTAAACTCAGGTTCTTTTTTCAGCTTTTGAGGAAAAACAGCCTGTTTCTTCAGGATCCAAACCATCTGGTACCACAGAAGTGCAACCAACCACATCTGGTAATGATTTCTCATAAGGTTAACCCTCCTGACAGAAATGTTCAGAGATTGGTGCCTGTCATTAAATAGTTTTGGCTTGACATAAATGAAGCATAACTTCAGGTATGAAAGTGCTGCATCAAATACCACCAGGATATCCTCCTTCCTGATCTGAAGAGTTCTAGACAAAAATTCCATGCAGTCCTACTTTGCTACATTTTGTTCATAATTTGTTCCCCTAATTTGAACAGCCTGGTCTTTCTCCTTTTCAGCTCTATAGTTTGACTGGTTTTTGTGTGATTCTGATAACAATTTGGTCATTAATTACTTTATGCGTCTGCACATTAATGCATTTTCAAGTCACACTTAATTGCTTATTATACATTTCAGACTCTACCTTTCTGTGGAATACGATGTGTTAAATATTACCCAGAATCTTTGTAAGCTTATAAAAGAATATGGTGCTGTCACATGATGGTTCTTGTCACCACAAAACCATACAGCAAAATTTTTGCTTTTATTTTCCAGCTTCATATGACTTTCTTCATGTTACCTCTACTCCCCAAACTTTTACATCTTCAGAAATACCAGACACTGGTAAATAATACTAATATTACTTCAGAAGCATACCATTTGGATTGGCTGGGGTAAAAAAGTTTATTACTGCTTCCATGCTGGTGATTTCAGACAGCTTTTGCATACTGCTTGCCTTGTGTGTTGCCCTCTGTGTTATTTTTCAAATTCTGTATCAGCATCCTCATTCCTGGGATCAGGTACAGCACAGGTTTAAAGCAAGACTGCAACTAGCTTACAGAATAATACAGTATTGATCAAATAGGTGTGTCAGAAAAAGATTTACATTTTGCAATGCTTAAGCCTGTTACAGTTGAGTTAAATATACTTTTTAGTGCTAAGATTTTTTCTTTCTCTCTTTCATTCTGTCAGTTTTTCAATGTCCAAATATATTTTGCTGTGATTTTCCCATGTATTGCCTTAAAAAAGGAAAGTCAACACACCTCAGGCCAGATCTTTGTAAGCTATATATTGAGTTATAGCTTTGGAGATAGGTTGTTTTTCCTGTAGCCTTTGGTCTATGAGGGTGGCTAAGTTTTTTAATCATTATTTGCATATGAGCAAGTGGTGGGGGCCATGGGGTGGTGGGGGTAGAAGGAGGTGAAGGGAGAAGGAAAGCAGTTCATTGCCCAAATCTTCTCTGAGCAATGCAGCAACAGTCTGTTAAATTCTTGGCTGAATAACCTCCTGGTTCTTGGCATCCTAGTACAGTTCAGGTTTGCTGCATTATTCTACAAAGCATCCTACTCCTGGGTAATGATTTTAAATCAAGTAAGTTCCTTGTGTTACATGGATACCTGGGACCAAATCAGACTGAAAATAAATTGTCTATAATTGAGATACTGCATAGAGCTAAATGACTTCATGAAGTGGTTCTTCAATCTCCTGAAATAGTATTTTTTCCTAAATTTTCTGAAGAAATTTTAGCTTCATGGATAGATATGGTGTAAGTTGTATAGCTGGTTTTTCAGTTGCTATTTATGGCTAGTGCATGTAAAACTCTTTGTGAACATTTGCACACATGGGAAAACTAGAATAACAGCTTCAGCTAACTAATTAGTGAGGATATTTAAAATAGATAAAGAAGATTCATATTGTAAATAAATAATAATAACAAATGCTTTGCAGAGCAGTGGAAAGTAAAATTTGTCTCCCCAAAATGTTCCTTCTTAATTTATTTACATTAAGTTATTTCTCAAGTGTAATTTTTTTTTTACTGGAGATACAACTGAGTTGGAAAATATCCATGCCCATAATTATTACAGAGCTTCAGTTGTTAGAAATGGTATAGGGTAAAAGTCAAAGGATGACTCTATTTAGTTGCAAAGACTTTTTTTTTTTTTATCCTTGCTGCTATTTTTGGAAAATTTTTGTTGCTGTAGTTGTCAACATCCTAGTAATTAATGCCAGTTATTGCTGACATTATCTAGATTCTCATCCACACTCATCATCCACGATTGTGGATGGAGGATCAGGGGCAGAGAGCTGAGTTCCCTTTAATTTATTGCATTTGGTTTACTCATTATTGAGGTTCCCAGCTGTGCACCAGCCCTTCTCAATGTTTTTCCTGTGCTGAGAGAATTTAACTGTGAGAGAGAATGAAAAACTTAACATACATTTCTGTGTAATGCTAATGTGAAAAGGTTGGTTTGAGTTGCTTTATATTGACTGGCCCACTGACTGTTTTCTGCATCAAAAGGTCTCTTCTTACTACCTGCCATTCATAATGAGCTGAGATTATGAGGTTGTAATATGAATTCTCGTAAGTGTGAATAACTAGGTCACCTGTTTTCCACACTGACTTCCACACCAGCCCAACAATCCTTGACTCAGAGTAATGCCTAGCTGATTTGCAAACGATTTTCCCTGTGCTTCCATTTTAACAATGCACCATTTGTCTGCTGAGTCCTGTGCTGTCCATAGTAGCTCTGAGGCAACTAAGCCTTTTAACACATGATTATCTTTTCAGATTTAGGTGAAAGGAAACCTCTTTCTTCGAGGCCCACAACATCTGGCATGCCAGAAATGCCACCAATCTCATCTGGTAATGACATCTCTCTTCATTGTAGTTCTGACATCTAGTCAGTCTCTCAGAAGACACAGCAATGCTTTGCTAAATGAAGGGTTTATTCTGTCTTGCTCTGTAAAAATGTGTAACTGGAGAGAGAGACCAGTTGTATCTGCTGCAATGTTTGAGAAATTTGGATTGAAATGTTGAAATTATAAGATTTTTATTTTTTTTAATACTGTTAAACAATTATCTAGATTGTCCTGTGGAGTTGTTGTCCAGGTTTTTTGAGAAGGATCGTGTGTGTGTGTGTGTGTGT
>NW_008658762.1:138283-140719 GCF_000695815.1 Acanthisitta chloris
CCTATTATTGGGAATGGTTAAATAAGTGTTAATGTGCCAGATTTGCTCCTTTTGTACATTTGTACAAAAGCATCTCCATGGGTAGAAAAAAAGATTTCTCTGCTGTTCATAAGACTACTTAGGATATTTTTATCAAGGGAAAATGGCAGTTACTGATTTGGTTAGTGAGTCATTGAATGTAGCTAGAAAGGGATCAAGTTGAAGGGACCTGAGCAGAAGTGTTTCCATTCCCAGAGGCTAGGAATATCCAAATATCCCAGACAACTCACTAGGCATATTTTCTTATTACCAACAACTTCATCCTTATGCATATTTGTAAACTATCACCAATGATCTTGCCTCCCTTATATCTGAGCAGTGGGTGAGGATGCACAGTGCTAATGAGTCTAGATTTAACACTGGTTTATGTATTAGGTTGTGCATTTTCCCTGTGCAAAATTATGCTAAGAGAGTATGAGAAGTCACAGTGAAATTACTTGTTCTTCAGTGTACAAAGAAATTTTGGATTGTACAAGTGTAAGTTTTCATAAGATGTGCTAGAATTCTGCAGAAAATCTTTGGTCACTTCTTTGCAAGCATTTCACTACAGATAAATTCTTTACACTGTGCTTTATTAGTGCCAGGGATAGTAATTTCTGACCCATAGAATGAAGGATTTCATTGATTGCAAGGAAAAGTGAGATCAGATCTTGAATTCTAAATACAAAGAATTCTTAGTTCCCATGTTGTCTCTGCAAGAACTGTTAGCATATTTCAAAGGAAATGTAAGGAGTGGTTCAGTGAAGTAGACATTTAGGCATTTTCTCTGATGATGGATAGGCATTTAGATACTGAGGTTGTAGGAGTATTGTGTTAGTTGCAACCATGACAAGACAGTTGATTGCTGATTTGATCACTGAGTCACAAGGTACTACTAGGAAAAGCATCTGTGGCCCTAAATACAGACATTTGGGGGGCTGTGAAGTGGTGCCGCTTGTATTGCTGTGGCAAGGCTGAGTGGATATCTCAAGATCATTTCTATGTCTGACCCTAGCAACTGAGAGCCCAGACCTGGAATCAATTTCATCTGCTCCACCAGAAACCACAAGGAAGGGTAAATAGCCAGCAATTTCCTTCCTTTATTGATTAGCTCTGTCTTGATGCAATCCATGTGACAGCAGCCTGTCTAAGGACCTGAAGGTGGTTTTTGTGTTTGATCATAGCTACTCGAAGACCAAGGCTGAAGTCCACCACCACTCCTTCCTCCCTGGCAACCCAGAAAACTGTGATGGGTAACTAGCAAAACCCTTCTTTTTCCATTGTCTCCCATCTTTCTCACCCCTCATCAAGCTTCCCACCCCAAACCACTTGGCATCCTTGTCATCTTCCATCGAGATTATGAAGACTTGTTCGTGCAGCTTGGCTTGCCGAAGCACTCGCCACACTGGTTCTGCAATTTTGTTGTTCAATCCCATGCTTTTTCCATTCCTGATGAGCATTTTCTGCAGCAACTGTGTGACAGCTTGCAGAGAGACCATGTTATTGCACCTTGCTTTCAGCTCCATTCCTCTGCTTCTTTGTGTTTTAGTAGTGGATCTTGCATTCCCTGACACTTTCAAATGCAGCAGTGTTCTTAAGAGGCAAATCCCATCTGCACTGGCACAGGAGGACAGCCCAGCAGTTGAAGCACCCTCCAGGGATTCCTGGTCCCAGGGTGCAGCTATTGGTTGCTTCATTATTGGCTTTCAAGGTGGCTGGTGGCCTTCTGCTCACGCCTTTCTGTTGCCATCACCTGGAAGTGGGAATGCTCTGCTCTGCTGCTGCTTTTGAGGTCATGCTAGGGTTTTAAGATCAATGCCTCTTTTCAGCTTTTGGTGAATCACTGCATGTTTCTTCAAGGTTCAAGACACTGGCAGCTTTGGTGGTAATGATATTTCTTGCAAATCTGGTAAATAAGCAAGATAGGAATTGTCTGAAGAGACATTGTTGTGCTTTTAGCCAAAGTGTTATTTCCCTTGTGCCTACACTGGGTTAAAGCATAAATGTAGAGATACACACAAGAAAAGGCCTATTTACTTCAGGCATTGGGTATGGCACTGGGCCACAATGGGTAGAAATGTTTGTGGCGATAATTTCTTTCACATTGGCAGGTATGCAAGATCAGTCCTGTGTCCTGTTAGTATTTTGTGGCCCATGAGGTAACAAAGCATTATGTGAGCAGGCTGCTAAGCCTAAATCTGCAGTTAAGTGTGAATTAAAAGTGGAATAAACAATATTAAGTGCCTTGTCACTTTTCTCTGTAGCAGACTTCGGGGTCTTTTCCAGGGAAATTTTATTCCTTAGCTTCCATTACTTAATATAATTTTCTTGGCTTTCTTGTTTTGACAGTGGAGAAATCAGCTGCCTGTAATTGTAAGAAAGCTTATAAATTTGACTGTGCTCAGGATGTTCCTGTCT